>NW_027213749.1:0-17500 GCF_042767895.1 Penaeus vannamei | reverse complement strand
TAAAACAAAGTAAAAGCAAGTATTAAAATGAAAAAGTTTTATGAACGTGAACAACTCAACTTTCGTTGTTGGCTTTTCAAAACAAAGTATTTTTTTCCTAGATTTCTAATATAGATAGAAAGATCGATAGAGAGAACTGCATACATTATTATGCTATTTTCAAAAATCATTATCATCATGATTGTTACCATTTGCATTATCATTGCTATCATTACCATCATAATGTTCGTACACATGCATTGTAAACATAAATTACCCCATTTATACGCGTACTTATGTATGTATGTATGTACGTATGGCGTGAATGTATTCAGAGAATGTGGCAATCTTCACTTCTCTTTCTTAAAATAACTCTTTCCAACGTCACGCCCTGTTTATAACATTTATTTGAACATCCTTCACTGCCCGCCTTTGAACGCATCTTTCCGCTCTTTTGTGACGCTCTCAGGCGTCGTCTTTGGCGTTCTTGTACGAGGCGTCTGCGCTGAACTTAAATGCAGGCGGGAACCTTCCACGAACTCTTTGTGTAAAAGGGTGTGGTAACATGGCGGCGGTTATTGTTGTAAACATGTATCTATTTTTTTATGTGTAAGTGTGTTTAAGCGTGCGAGATGAGTGAATAGGTGAAAAGGAGACGAAATGGGGACAAAAAAGAAAAAAAAAAAGAAAAAAAAAGAGGACGATAGAAAGCTAGCTAGACAGATAGAATAGAGAGCCAGAGAGGTGTGAACACAGACACGCGCGTGTCAAAATAATAAATCCTTCCCCTGCTATCACACAGTCATAAAAAATCACCTGCTGACAGTGTGTGTCAGGACCACCAGTGTTATGGAATGATGCAAGCGATCAGCTGATAGGTAGCCGGTAGTCATTAGCAGGTGCGTCTGACTGGGACATGTTGGATTTCAGGTTCGATTTAGGTCATCATCAGACTACTGATGAATAAATATTTATCCAACGATGATAGAATATATGAAGTATGATAAATAATATTACGTGTTATATGTTTTCCCTCCATTATTCTATTCTATTTAACGTTACTTATAATGTTTACCAAGACAAAAAACAAAAACAAAAAACTATTGCCCTTTCTGCATAAGAATCTAAATATTTTGGAGGTCTGCCTGCAATAAGTCTTCTTATATTCTTTGGTTATATGTCCATAGCCAGACTTACTATTTCCTATTCAATTGGGTGTTCTACCTTATTCTACAAGCTCCCTACATAAATTTTGTATATGTTTATACATACATACATATGTATATATAATATACATACACATACACACGCATCACACACAAATATTATATATATATATATATATATATATATATATATATATATATATGTGTGTGTGTGTGTGTGTGTGTGTGTGTGTGTGTGTGTGTGTGTGTGTATGTGTGTGTGTGTGTGTGTGTGTGTGTGTGTGTGTGTGTGTGTGTGCAAATATATAGGTATGCATACACACACACAAACACACACACACACACACACACACACACACACACACACACACACACACACACACACACACACACACACACACACATATATATATATATATATGTATATATATATATATATATATATATATATATATATATATATATATATATATATATATATATATATATGCATGCATGTGTACATTTATATACATATATAAGAATAGATAGATATGCATACACATTTATATGTATGTGTACATGCACGCACACACATATATGTGTGGGTATGTCTTCATATATGTTCATACATGCATATGTATGTATGCATATGTATCTATACGTGCTTATATATACACAGACACAAACATATGTAGATATATATTGAGTATGCAAATTAGATTAGAGAAAATTGTTTGATTGATCATCCATCTCACTAGATTTGAGAAAATGTCTAGTTAATAATCTATCTAATCAATTCATTGTCTATTCTCATATTAGTGTCAAGGAAGTATTTAATAAAAATGCAGTCATTACATTTCGTTTTTTACGTTTGCTTTTTATATATAAGAATAAGAAAATAAATACATAATACTACTACATATGAAGCCAAGTCGTGTGGAAATCAGTCGGCGCCATGCCCTCCCCCGGGTATCATGTCCCTCAGTGGCCGTAGCCCCCGCTGCTCTGGCCCCCGTAGCCGGAGGCGCCGCCCTTGGCCTTGGCCAGAGCCTTGGAGGCCGCCGCCTGCGCCTGGGCTGCTGCTGCCTGCGCTGACTGCAGCTCACTCAGGGCCAGCGACTGCTGCTGGTTCAGGGAGTTGGCCGCCTGCTGAGCCTGCCACGCCATGGCAGCCTGTGCCGACTGCACCGCCTGGGCTGCCTGCAGAGCCTGCAGCGCCTGCGCGGCCACAGCCTGAGCCTCGGCCTGGGCGTGTCCCAGGGCATTGGCCAAGGCCACGGCTGTGTTGTAGGTGTTCTCGGCAGACTGAACGGCGCTGCTCGCCTGGCTGGACAGCGAAGACTCGGCGAAGGCCGCAGCCTGCGCTCCCTGCGCGGCCTGCGTGATCTGCGCAGCCTGAGCCTGTCCCTGAGCAGCTGCGGCTGAGGCAGACTGTGCCGCTGCGGAGGCTGTGGCCGCAGCCTGAGACGCAGCTTGAGACGCAGCGGCCTGAGAAACACCCTTCAGACCTGCGGCTGCGGCGGTGGCCTGAGCGGCAGCCTGATTGGCGATGCTTGACGAGCTTGGTCCGTGATGGCCGCCCCCGCCGCCGCCGCCGCCCACGATCAGGTAGCCGCCCCCGCTGCCGCCGTAGCCACCTGCGCTGCTGCTGACGCCGTGGCTGCCGCCGTAGCCTCCTCCGCTGACGAAACCTCGCTTGGTCTGGGAAATTCAAAAATGCGTTTCACACTATCGTCCTGAGGTACTGTCTGCAGAATTGTAATTCATCTATCGATTTTATTCTGACAAGATAACGATGCAAATGAAAGCATAGAGTAAGAGAGAGAGA
This sequence comes from Penaeus vannamei, assembly GCF_042767895.1. NCBI lineage: Eukaryota > Metazoa > Arthropoda > Malacostraca > Decapoda > Penaeidae > Penaeus > Penaeus vannamei. Next base: position 14,545 of record NW_027213749.1, on the reverse strand, counting down.
GGGGTAGAGACCTCGAAAGAGAGGGAAACAGAGAATGAGGCAGACCAAGATAGAAATAGATAGACGGGGGGAAAGCGGGAGGGTGACAGACTAAGAGAATGAGTCAGACAGAAAGAAACAGACGCTAAGAAAGAGAGAGAGGATGTGGGGAGAGAGAGAGAGAGAGAGAGAGAGAGAGAAAGAAAGAAAGAGAGAGAGAGAGAGAGAGAGAGAGAGAGAGAGAGAGAGAGAGAGAGAGAGAGAGAGAGAAGAGCAGGGACTAAAAAATGGAAATAAATTTCTAACTTACCCGATCCAAATCTGCACCGGACAAGGCCACACCTGTGGTGACCATAAATCAAAACATTATTTCAAGAATGTTAATAAAGAGCCAGTAGACTCTTAAGAGATTATCTATACTAGAAATGATCGTAAAATTTATGTCTATAATAATAATGATCATTATCACTGTCATAATCATCCTCATGAAGGTAAATCTAATCATTATAATAGAAAAGATCATTATCATTATAACGATTATCATTTTTCACAAAGTTCATCATTACCATCCTCGCAAAAGGTGTCGTCACAAACACCATTAACGTTTAGCAAACCAGAAAAAAATCTCATTACAAATTTCATCACAAATATCACAAATAGCTTATTATCCTCCTCCACCTCATCATCATCATCATTCATAACCATTACCATCCCCTTCATTATCATTCATCATCATCACCCTCATCATCATCATCATCGTCATTTATCACCCTCGCCATCATCCTCATCACCCACATCATCATATATTTCATCATTCCACCTGACCAGTCGCTTACCCAGGCAGAGGCACAGAACCGCTTTGTTGTACATGGTTGTTGAAGACTCGATGTCGACTGTGTTGTACTGTCGGTCGACGGTTCTTTTATACGCCTTCTGCTGGTTTGTTCATTCTCTTGGAACAGAGAGCCGGAATGCAATCTTTGTTGTTCATGGACGGCTTTGACACACACACATAAGCCGGCACATACACAGGTGCACACACGGTCACATACATACTGAGACACACATGTTCACACGCGCACACACACACACACACACACACACACACACACACACACACACACACACACACACACACACACACACACACACACACACACACACACACACACACACACACGTTTACACATGCACACACACACAAGTACAGGTGCACATGTTCACAAAGGTACAGACACACACACGTTCACATGCACACACAGACACCCTCTTACCCCAAAGACATAACCTCTTTTCAAGACATGGGTGAATCTGATCTAGAGAAGGATTATGCTTTGGTTTTAATGACAGTTCGACCGGCTTTTGGCTTTTTGATTGGAAATCGCATTACAGATTTGAAATTTAAGATGTGAGAAAATAAAAAGAATAAAAAAACAAACATAAATAGGCTTACATGTAACGCAGACGCACTCTGTTAAAAAAAAGGATTAATGTTAGCGTTCGTTTGGATATGAATGTGGTTCGGCTGAATACACCTGGTGAGAATTCAGACACTAAGCAAAAATGACACTTATGCTGACGTGACGAAATTACTCTTCACACATGCGCTCATGTAAATCATGTTATACGAATCTTAACATACATGTTCATAAGCATACATTTATTCATGTACAGATGTTGCAACGTGTAGTCTTGCGTACTACTCTATATTGCAAGAGGTCGATCTACCTGTCCTTTTTCCCCTTCTACTCTTGATGGAGTGAAGTGGGAGTGGGAGCAAGTCAACCCCCCACCCCACCCCCCTTCAGTCCCCTACTCCCTCAACCTCCCCCTCCAACAGAGAGGTAGGAAACAGCTGCAAATTCTAGCATGTCTTGTCACATCTGTCATCAGCTATTCTTTTGGGGATTAAAGTTGGTATTTGAGGCTATTGATACCAATTTGAATCTCATTCTCGAAATAGAGATATTCCTTGTTATTGAAATCCATTGTTGTACTCTATACGATTCTAGGATTTAGTGCTCACCTATTTACGATCTCTCTCTCCCTGTTTGTCTGTCTGTCTGTCACTCTCTCTCTCTCTCCCTCCCTCCCTCTCTCTCTCTCTCTCTCTCTCTCTCTCTCTCTCTCTCTCTCTCTCTCTCTCTCTCTCTCTCTCTCTCTCTCTCTCTCCTCTCTCTCTCTCTCTCTCTCTCTCTCTCTCTCTCTCTCTCTCTCTCTCTCTCTCTCTCTCTCTCTCTCTCTCTCTCTCTCAGTCTCGTATTCTTTCATCCATTCACTCTCAACCTTTAGGCCATTCGCAATGCATCAGTGAATATCTTATTTGAAAAATTGTACTCGAAGTAGCAGGATGTATATATATATATATATATATATATATATATATATATATATATATATATATATATATATATATATATATATATATATATATATATATATATATATATATATATATATATATATATATATATATATATTCATATATACATATACACACACACACACACACACACATATATATGTGTGTGTGTGTGTGTGTGTGTGTGGTATGCGTGCGTGTCTTTTCTATATCTCTCAGGTAGATCTTGTTATGCTTTCCCCAAGTGAGGCGGAAATTACGTTAACCCTTATTTTCTCGGTTGGATTGTCATTATAAAGGGACCTAATACCGATCACACACACACACATGTATATTTCGCTTTAGTAACATGCTTATTTAAAGTACGAAGTCACAAATTGGAAATGTCACGTAATGCAAACATAACGTTTGAATAGCCATGATTTATATCAGGAATATCAACATCAGAAAGGATAAAAAAAAAAAAAAAAACTCGCAACATGTTTACCAATAGGTTTTAACAAGGTAGAAAAGCAATCATGATGAGTGGCGTTAGTAAAATGTAACACATAAAACCTTTAAAAAGATGATTGTCTGAAGCGCAGTGTTGAAACAAACGCACGAACACACACACATGCACAGAAACACATCCGTGACTTACTAATTCATACTGTTAATCGAATAATGCTATGGATGATAAGGTCATACTCGTAATAGGCTATGAGTATGACCTTACGATACCACGACCTCGCTCCTGAATCCACCTCAACCTCAGACTTCTACCTCTCAGATGCTGGCGTTGAGTTGCGGGGACATTTGAAGGGAAAGGAAAATAGTAACAGAAGAAAAGAAGGAATGGAGGACGAAAAGGAGGAATATGGTATATGCGAAAAAAAAAAAAACAGGATAAGAGAGAAATAGAAAACACAGAAATATAGATACAAGAGGAGGAAAACCAGAAAAGGAAGGCAGGAGGGGAAGAGAGAGAGAGAGTGATAGAGATAGAGAGGGGAGAGGGGGCGGGGGACGAAAAAAGAAAAGAAAAAAGGGGGTGGGGAGGTGGTTACCTGATCGTGGGCGGCGGCTGCCGCTCAGGCCACCGCCACAGCCGCAGGTCTGAAGGGCGTTTCTCAGGCCGCTGCGTCTCAAGCTGCGTCTCAGGCTGCGGCCACAGCCTCCGCAGCGGCACAGTCTGCCTCAGCCGCAGCTGCTCAGGGACAGGCTCAAGCTGCGCAGATCACGCAGGCCGCGCAGGGAGCGCAGGCTGCGGCCTTCGCCGAGTCTTCGCTGTCCAGCCAGGCGAGCAGCGCCGTTCAGTCTGCCGAGAACACCTACAACACAGCCGTGGCCTTGGCCAATGCCCTGGGACACGCCCAGGCCGAAGCTCAGGCTGTGGCCGCGCAGGCGCTGCAGGCACTGCAGGCAGCCCAGGCGGTGCAGTCGGCACAGCAATAATGAAGAAATAATAATAGCGACAATAATACAGATAAAAATCACAATAATAGCAAAAACAGTAATACGATTATGAATATAGTGATAGTGATCACAATGATATGAGATGATACAGAATCATACTAATCATAGAGCTAATGATCATCATAATGAAGGATATGAAAATGATGTATATGTTAACAATAATGACGATGTTAATATCAAATCACACATTTTCAGTGTTGTATATATAAAGACATAAAAGATCTTTCTCTCACACACTTACTCTTTTTATCTTTCCTTTTCTCTTTCTTTTTCCTTCTCTCCTTTTCTTCTACCCCCCCCCCCCCTCCACTTCCACACTAAAGTAAAATCGACTAGCCTTATTTAGTCTAATCTGAGGGGCTGTTAACCATTTAGAAAAGGCGTGAAATTTAATTTCATTCATGTTTCATTCGTACCTTGTTACTTATTCTAAGATGGTCATTTCTTTTATTGTTCTACTGATTGAATAATAGTTTTATACAGTCATAAATGTAAGAACATAAGTGTGTGTATGTGCGTATGTGTGTGTATGTGCTTATTTCGCAAATCTAATGAGATGGATGACTAATTAAACAACTTTCTCCAATCTAATTTGTATACACATTATCTAATCTGCATATGTTTGTGTCTGTGTATATATAAGCACGTATAGATACATAGGCATACATATATGTATGAACATATGTGAAGACACACCCATACATATATATATATATATGTGTATGTATATATATATATATATATATATATATATATATATATATATATATATATTTATATATATATATGGATATATATTTACACATACATATAAATGTGATTATGCATATCTATATATTCTTATATATGTATATATAAGCCTCCGGCTACGGGGGCCAGGCCAGCGGGGGCTACTGCCCCAGACACCTCGATGTTCGGGGAAGGCACGGTGCCGATCACTTTCGATGTTCCTTGCTTCGAAGGAAATTTCGCGTGAGTGATATAAGCATTAAAATATAACCCATAATGAATTATATATATATATATATAAATATATAAATATATATATATATATATATATATATATATATACATATATATACATATATATATATATATATATATATATATATATATATATATATATATATATATATATATATATACACACACACACACACACACACACACACACACACACACACACACACACACACACACACACACATATATATATATATATATATATATATATATATATATATATATATATTTATATATATATATATATACACACACACACACACACACACACACACACACACACACACACACACACACACACACACACACATACATATATATATATATATATATATATATATATATATATATATATATATATATAAACAACTTCGTCCACAATATAATACTTCTTTTATTCTCAACTCTAGAGGAGTATGTTGATAAATGGGGTTAATTGTTAATAGTAATGATGAAGACGAAACTGTTGATAATATAATGGTATTCCTAACGACAATCAGAATTATGATTGTAGAAATAATCATAATGATATTTACTGTCACCTTAATAGTAATATTGTTATTGATGTTGATCATAATGAAAATGATAATGGTAATGAAAATAATAACACATATAACAATAATATTATGAGTAATAATAATGAGGATAATGATAATGATGAAATTATGATAAAGGCATAACGATGATATAAATGACATAAAGAAAATAATGATAACTACTGCTATAATAATGAAATCATAATAACGATCATACCAATAATGATAATGGTAACAATGATAGAAAAAATAGTAATGATAGTGATAATAATTATAAAGTTATCTATGGTAATAAATATTTAACAATAAAAGCAATAATGGTGATAATGATAACAGTAATAATATCAAGGATAAAGAGGATGGAAATAATCATGATAATAATAACGCTATCATTAATCATGAGAGTGAAACACATAATTCAAGCAACAACGATATGTAATAATAATGATAATGGTGATTGTGAGACGATAATAAATGTTGATAATAGTAATATTAATGATAAATTTAACAAAAGTAATGGTAATGCTTATAACAATATCAACAACGGTAACAGCAATAATGAAGAAATAATAATAGCGACAATAGTACAGATAAAAATCACAATAATAGCAAAAATAGTACTAAAATTATGAATATAGTGACAGTGATCATAATGATAATGAAATTTTGGTACAGAATCATACTAATCATAGAGATAATGATCATCATAATAAAGAATATGAAAATGATATATATGTTAACAATAATGACGATGTTAATAATATGAATCATACATTTTCAATGTTGTATATAAAGGCATATAAAAGATATTCCTCTCTCACACACTCTCACTCTCTTTTTCTCTTTCCTTTTCTCTTTCTATTTCCTTCTCTCCTTTTCTTCTATCTCCCCCCCCCCCCACTTTCTTCCACACTAAAGTAAAACCGACTAGCCTTATTTAGTCTAATCTGAGGGGCTGTTAACCAATTAGAAAAGGGGTGAAATTTCATTTCATTCATGTTTCATTCGTACCTTGTTAATTATTCTAAGATGGTCATTTCTTTTATTGTTCTACCGATTGAATAATAGTTTTATACAGTCACAAATGTAAGAACATAAGTATGTGTATGTGCGTATGTGTAGAAAAACTGATTGTAATTTTGTACAAACGAATGATAGTTACACGATTTTGATTATATAGTACATTTAAACATTGTAATCTTTTGAAATAAGCTACATTCTCTTTCTGTTTTCTCTCTCTCTTAATTGGTTTAACTGATTTGCTTAATGATTATGTATAAATATATTCTTTTGTTTATTATGGTATTAATCTATATATACACATCCATCTAGTGCCATAATCTATATACCTATTTTGTGACGTAACTAAGATTTGAATGAGGGATAACAATGGAGAGTGAAATCGGGTAAGTCAGAGAGAGAGAGAGAGATAGAGACAGAGAGAGAGGGAAAGAGAGAGAGTGAGAGTGAAGGAGAGAGAGATGGAGAGAGACGAGATAAAGGATCCTTCACACTCAACAGGTATTGTGAATATCATCCTAAAAAGGTTAAAAAAAAAAAAGTTTTTCACAGAGAACACCCCTTAGTAGAAGGTATAAAAGGGGCGTCGAGGGATGGAGCCCCACAGTCGACGTCGAGTGAGCAGCCATGATGAACAAGGCGGTGTTGTGCCTCTTCCTGGGTGGGTCTTGGGCGGGGAGGAGGGGGGGGGGGCTGTGGCGATTTGTGACTGATGGCTTTTGGATTTGATTTCCTCCTTTGCGGACTCTGAGCTTAAGGTACATGATTCTTTGCCTCTTTCCAGGTGTGGCCCTTTCCGGTGCTGAGGTGGATCGGGTATGTTTTCAGCTTCCGTTTGGATTCTTGTATAAGATTCTACATAGAAGTCATCTTTGCTTGAATATAATTGTCTTATTGGTATTATAAGCTTTCCCTTCAAATTCCCAGACCAAGCGAGGTTTCGTCAGCGCAGGTGGCTACGGCGGCAGCAGCGGCGGCTACCTGATCGTGGGCGGCGGCGGCGGGGGCGGCCATCACGGACCAAGCTCGTCAAGCATCGCCAATCAGGCTGCCGCTCAGGCCACCGCCGCAGCCGCAGGTCTGAAGGGCGTTTCTCAGGCCGCTGCGTCTCAAGCTGCGTCTCAGGCTGCGGCCACAGCCTCCGCAGCGGCACAGTCTGCCTCAGCCGCAGCTGCTCAGGGACAGGCTCAGGCTGCGCAGATCACGCAGGCCGCGCAGGGAGCGCAGGCTGCGGCCTTGGCCGAGTCTTCGCTGTCCAGCCAGGCGAGCAGCGCCGTTCAGTCTGCCGAGAACACCTACAACACAGCCGTGGCCTTGGCCAATGCCCTGGGACACGCCCAGGCCGAGGCTCAGGCTGTGGCCGCGCAGGCGCTGCAGGCTCTGCAGGCAGCCCAGGCGGTGCAGTCGGCACAGGCTGCCATGGCGTGGCAGGCTCAGCAGGCGGCCAACTCCCTGAACCAGCAGCAGTCGCTGGCACTTAGTGAGCTGCAGTCAGCGCAGGCAGCAGCAGCCCAGGCGCAGGCGGCGGCCTCCAAGGCTCTGGCCAAGGGCGGCGCCTCCGGCTACGGGGGCCAGAGCAGCGGGGGCTACGGCCACTGAGGGACATGATACCCGGGGGAGGGCATGGCGCCGACTGATTTCCGATTGGTTTGATATGTATTCTGTTTTTATTTTGTCAAAAGCGAAAATATAAAAAATCAAACAAAATGAGAATATCTATTCAACAAACAAAAGATAGTTGGTTCCAATGTCGGCTCACAGAAGAGAGAAGGAATAAACCACTGATCAGGTGAATAAACAAATGAATAAATAGTTAATTAGGCAAATAAAGGCACGCTCATACAGATATATGAAATGGAAACATACATGTATAAATAAATACCCAGATGAATAAACTGATGTACTGACATATCAGTCAAGACATATAGAAACACACACAAAAAGAATTCAACAAATTTCCCCAGATCTGATATATATGCTGTATATAAAACACACACACACACCTACGCACACACACACACAACACACGCACGCACACACACACACACACACACACACACACACACACACACACACACACACACACACACACACACACACACATATATATATATATATATATATATATATATATATATATATATATATATATACATATATTACATAATCAAGTATCTCCTCAAAATGCGACAGAGCAGTAAACTGTCACAGTAATCTCATGGTAGAAAAAAAGACCTAAGCACGAGAGAGGATTCATAAGAGATAAGACGTCTTAAAAGATTTCATATAGAGTTAGAGATTTTTTTTAGTGTGTGTAGTGTGTGTGTGTGTGTGTGGTTTGTGTATGAGTGAATGTGTCTCTGTATGTATAAGAGTGAATCTGCCTTTCTCATATAGAGTTTTCTTATGCATTTACACTCAAGCTCTATACAGGAACAACCATTACATTAAAGTGAAAAAGGAAGAGTCGGGAAAGGGAGATGCTTCTACCGCCAAGATTATAATCATAGTACTATTGTTGACGATAGGGGTACGATGAATTTCATTTAGTTGAGTAGCTAGCTTTATTCGATGCTATTATTCTTCTTAAAACCTTTTATATCTACTGGTCTTCAAGCGAACCTCGTTTTCTATACGGATGACGGAACAGTGACGCTCATTTTCTATTGTCTTTTTTTTTCGAGGGAGTACTTTTAGATTTAGTACTTACTGTTCATTTCACATATATCTAGGTTTATGTAGTCCATATCAAATCGAGCACTTTTGTTTCCTCCCATCACGCTCTATATATCTATATGTCTGTATGTATGTCTATCTATCCTCTCTTACTTTCCTTTTTTATCGTATAGGTCCTCGCTCTCTCTCTCTCTCTACACACACACATATGTATATACCAGCATACATATAAGTGTGCGTGTCTATCTACCTATCTCTTTATCTCACTCACTCTCGCTCTGACTCTTTTCCTCTCCCTATTTCGTCTCTCCTCTTCTCTCCTTTTTAAAACTCTTTCCTCCTTTCACACACCTAAATCCAACCACAATTATAAAAAAGTAAAATCACGTTACTGACAAAAACCGCCGCCATGTTACCACACCCTTTCCACAAAGCGTTCGTGGAAGGTTCCCGCATGCTTATTGTTAAGCGCAGACGCCTCATGCAAGAACGCTCAAGACGACGTGTGCGAACGCCAAAAGTGCGGAAAGATGCTTTCAGGTGAGAGTTGGAAAAGATGTTCAAAGAAATGTTTATAAACGAGGCTGGAAAGAACGAGAGCATGACGATGGATGTTTTTCCTTTAATGAAAGAGAAAGAAGAGGAGATTGCTAATCATTTGAATGCGTACACACCGTGTATAAAAACTAGGTGTGTGTGTGTGTGTGTTTGCATGCATACATACGCACACATATATACTGTATATATACATACATGAATATACAAATATATATATAAATGTATATACATACACACACACACACACACACACACACACACACACACACACACACACACACACACACACACACACACACACACACATATATATATATATATATATATATATATATATATATATATATATATATATATATATATATATTTGTGTGTGTGTGTTTATGTATGTATGTATGGACTCTAGAGTGCTGCAATTCCCCTTCTCATTTTATTCTAATGAACTGACGCATAAGGAATAAAGTTGATGTATGCTTTGCATTCATCTTAATTTATACAATATTCTTTTTTCTGTCTATACATACACAAACACATTATCATCATCGTTATAATTGTCATCCTCATCAGTAATAGTGATAATGATATCATTATCTAGATTATTATTATTATTATCATCATTGTTATCATTATGAGCATTAGCATCACAATTATCATTATCATCACAATTATCATCAAGATTCACGTGACAGTTACAGCGAAATTATCATTATCATAATTTCCCCTTCATCTTCGTTGCTATCACTAATGATGTTACCACTATTATCAGGAAAGTTATAATTATGATTATCCATATCGGCATTGTTGCCATAATTATGATATCTATACCGGCATTTCTGCCATAATTATCATAATCCATATTATTATTGTTGTTATTACTATCATCATCATTATTGTTATCAACATTATCATCAGCATCATCATAACTATCATTATTGTCCTAACGCCTTTATTGCCACAACTATTCGCATCAGAGTTGATATTCTCTAATCACTGTAATGATTTTTTTTATTGTCATTATCTATAGCAATGTGATCATTATATTTCTGTCCTCACGATCATTATTATTATTTTTTTATTAACATAACTCTTATGTGCGATGTTTTATCTATGTATTCAATCACAAACACAAATGACATTGTCAGTCTTTATTATTATTATTATTTTTTTTGCCTTCTTCCATCCCAGGATATGGGGCATCATGAGAATATTTTAGGCTAAAACATCCTATCCTTCAGACTGCAGAACCTTCTAGAACCATAATTTGATGTACACGCATTGAATATCCAACATAAATAGATTTATATCAAATGCAAATTCACAGATATCAAATGACGAAATTTTGTGCGAAATAAGAATCAAACTGACGTTGCAAGTGTTTTTTTTTAATCATTGTTGTTCTTCTCGTAATCTTTTCCTCATTTCTTATTCTCTCTTCCATCCTTTCACTCTCTCTTGTTTGGTTCTTTGTCTGCTGTTGCACTTAAAGAGGATATCGATTTGTTTTCTTCCTCTTGTATGCTTTATTTTCGTTCGAATGAAGGAAAGATAAAGTGTTGTGTTTGTATAGACAATAGGCAATGATTTTTCCTTCTTTTTCTCTCTCTCTTTTCTTTCGGTCTTTCTTCTCTTCCATTCTCATTCGCTCTCTATCTCTCCTTTTCAGCTTCTGCCTTTCATCCTGTTTTCTCCTCTTTCCCTCTTCTCTCCCTAATTATCGTAACCATTATGGTGCCCATACTTTGCCGAGCGGACCATGCAAAGCAGATGACTAGATCTGTCCAGGTCATGTCCCCGGCTCACTGTCTTGGTGAGGAAACTCGTTTTATCAAAGGTCGTCTATTCTATTTTCTGGGAGGATGATCTCACCACTTTCCTGATAATGAATTTTGCATTTATTCGAAAGACGAGATATACGAGGCTTGAGTGGAGAAGATCCGCGAGAAATTTCTGAGACTACTGAATGTGCGTTTTTTCATTGCGAAACTCGACTGAAAACTTCTAGCAAAAATAGACTTGGTTCTTCCCACATCAGGGATATAACTAATCACGTGACTGACCTCTCTCCTTCATTCCATCTTTTTCACTTTCTCACCGTCATTAAAAATATCACCCAGTAACACCCAGTGCCGTATATGATTCCAATTAACTAACCAACTAGAATAATTACACTGGATTCGGTAATTAAGTACACCCATTTTACTCATAAAAATAATTAATAACTGAATGCTTTAACCTAAATGCGACAGATATCAAAGGTCATATAGCACTTCAACTCATCGAAAGAATAACAAATCAAAATAGAAGTAACACGACTGACTGATTAGCCAGAGGTTCTCCCCTCCATAGGCTCCGACCGAAAGGAGTTCAGTGGTCGCATCCGGGCAACGAGGAGCCACCGAGTCCGCCCGCGTTGGTGTCCCTGTCCTGCTCTCTCTCCTCCCTCCCCTCCGTCGCGGTCTTTCGAAGAGGAATGGGTGGAGAGTTAAGAAAATGATTATGTGATATAAGATATGGAAAGAATATTTTTCTCATTTAAAGAGCGAAAGAGTGATTTGATGAATTAAGATAAATATAGCTAAAAACAATAAGTGTCTAAATTTCTGCCGTGTATGACGTCGGTCGAAAAAACCCAGTGGCCGTATACAAAGGAGTTGACGTGGACGTCTTAGGGGTTCAAGTATGAGACGTCTTCTTCCCCCTCCCTCCCCCCCCCCTCCTTCCGAATAGGTGCTCGTCTCGGCTTTTCAAAGAGACTTGCATGAAGAGTTTCGAAAGTGAAAAAGAGGTCGAGGCTATATTCTTGAGGTGCAAACAAAATGTCGAAAGGATATCATTCTCATTTATTCAGCGATAGAGCGGCTTGATAAATAATACAACTACAAATGACGCAGGGGCCAAATTTTCTGTCTTGCGAGTCGTGGGTCGAGGAAGCTCAGTGGCCGTACCCGGAGGAGGAGGAGCCGCCGTAGCCGCCTCCGCCGGCGCCCTTGGCCTTGGCTTGGGCCTTGCTGGCGGCCGCCTGGGCCTGCGCTGCTGCTGCCAGCGCCGACTGCAGGTCGTTGAGGGCGAGACTCTGCTGCTGGCCGAGAGAGTTGGCCGCCTGCTGAGCCTGCCAGGCCATGGCCTCCTGAGCGGAGAGAACCGCCTGCATGTCGTTGAGACTGTTGGCCGCCTGAGACGCCAGGCCGCTGGCCTCGGAGCTCAGATGGGCCAGGTTGGAGGCCAGAGACGAGGCCGAGCCGGCAGCCAGCTTAGCAGCCTGCACAGCCTGAGACGCCTGTCCGGCCAGCGAGGACTCGGCGAAGGCAGCAGCTTGTGCTCCTTGGGCAGCCTGAGTCAGCTGGGCGGCCTGTGCCTGCTTTTGAGCAGCGGCAGCCTGTGCCTGCTGAGCTGCAGCAGAGGCTGTGGCTGCGGCCTGACCAGCGGCTGCCGAAGCTGCGGCACTGGCAGCGCCCTTCAGTCCTGCGGCAGCGGCGGTGGCCTGAGCCGCAGCCTGGTTGGCGATGGAGGAGGCGCTTGGCCCGTGAGAGCCGCCTGCACCGCCTCCGACGATCACGTAGCTTCCCCCGCCGCCTCCGACGGCGCCACCTCCGTATCCTCCTCCTCCAGAGTGGCCTCCGCCGCCCGAGGATCCTCCGCCATATCCGCCTCCTGAGGAGCCCACGAAGCCGCGCTTTTCCTGAAGGAGGATCGTTGTTCTTTAAAGTACACATCGCTTGGTGGTGTTATATTACACACACATATAGAGAGAAGGACACACAAGTAGATGTTTTTGTTTTTTGTACGTCCTTAGTTATATAAGTATGTCTTTGGAATGACTACACAAAATTCTTACCCTGGGAATATCCTCAGGAACTGACTCAGCCACAGCCAGACCTGAAAGGAAAAAGTAAACCTCTCAACGTCTTACATATATCTATAAGAAATAATATCTCCACCTTGAGTCTGGGGATATAGAAAATAAAAACCAAAAAATCGAAGATGTATATCATCAAAGCTCTTACCGAAAGCGAGGCAGAGAATGAGAATGTTTTTCACCATCTTGAGAGCTGAATGAGGGATGAACCTGCATGAATTCGTATTTTATACAAGAGTTTGTTAAGTTGCCAGATATCGACAAATGGCATGATTCGAACTAAATGTGTGAGTACTATAGAGTATTATACAATGTTTCAAAAAGAAGCCATGACGTAAGGTAGACTTGTTTTGAACAGAATATCATCGAGGGAGTTATGAAAGCGGTTAGATTAGAACAAAGCCAATGATTCTACTAACAATAAACTCACGTGGGATTGGATCTCCTTATTTTGCAAAATGGTTCAACGAAATGCGATTCGCTTTTGTTTATGTCCAAGGGGAGTAGCATTTAATGTGGGGTTGGAGAGCATGGAACCGAATCGAATCTTCTTGTTATGAAAGAAGGAAAACTTACATTAACACAATGCAGTGATTCTATGGCCAACGTCCGTCTAGATAGTATTTCATTCCACTTGTATTCCTGTCTTTTTTTTTTTTTTTTTTTTTTTTTTGAGAGAGAGAGAGAAAGACAAAAGAACCGGAGAGTTAAACAGCGAGATATAGAGATGCAACGGATGAGGGAACTGGAGAGAAGTAAGGGGAGGAAGGAGGGAAAGAAATAGAGACAGACAGAGTTAGATCTCTCTCTCTCTCTCTCTCTCTCTCTCTCTCTCTCTCTCTCTCTCTCTCTCTATATATATATATATATATATATATATATATATATATATATATATATATATATATATATATATAGAGAGAGAGAGAGAGAGAGAGAGAGAGAGAGAAAGAGAGAGAGAGAGAGAGAGAGAGAGATGCAGACAGAAACATCTGTATGTATATTCAGATGTGTATGTACATGTGTGTGTGTGTGTGTGTCTGTGTGTTTGTATGTGCGAGTATGTGTGTGTATGTATGT
>NW_027213748.1:65000-67500 GCF_042767895.1 Penaeus vannamei | reverse complement strand
TCCCCCACCCACTCACCCCTCAGAAAAACAGAAAGAAAAAAACGAAAGAAAGAATTAAAAGACAAAATAAAAATCTGAACACCTGACACACAGAAATGTCACGACGAAAATGAAAATGTCCCACAGACTTGTGATTTCAGCTGAAACTTGATGATTTCATGAGAGGGAAGACACTGTGGTAATTAAAATGTTTTTTTTGGCCCTAATTGCATCTATCTTGATTGGTGAACTGTTCTGGGAGGTTTTGGGTTAATTAGATTATCTTATAGATTGTGCATTTTTTATTATTATCATTATTTTTCATAAACGATTTGATTGATATAACGGTAATGCAAAAAAAATTAAGTGACATAAATTGATAAATTGGATAATAATTATGTATGGCGAGAATAATAAGAATAATGATTAACGAAAGTATGATGATGATGATAATGAGGAGAGTATCATAATTGTGATGATTATTGTGGTAGTAAGTGTTAGGATATAACAATGTACTAAAAATTAAGAAAATTTGCTCAAGAACGACAAAAGAGACAATGGCATAAGATGGTCATAAGAGAAACGATAATGATAATTATGCTGAATAGGATAATGAAAATAATATTTATAATGATATTAATGAAGATGATAGTAATGATAATAGTGGAAAAATGATAATGATAATACTACTACTAATAGTAATAACAATGATGATGATAATAGTAATAATAGTGATAATAATGATAATAATGGCACTATTATCCTTATCCTTATCATTATTATCATATTTAGCATCATTGTCATCATCATTATCAGTAACATCATTATCATTATCATCATCATCGTTATTACTTTTGTCAAAATTATGCTCATCATCGTTATCATTATTATCATCTTGATTATCATTTTCATTATAATTTCTATCGTTATCATTATTATTTCTCCTAATACTCTTATCTTTATCATCAATATTAGTGATTATATCATAATATATAATCATTATTCTATTATCATTATCATTGCAATACTAATACAGAAAATCACAATCAAAACGATGATATTTTAGATGGTCATGATGAAAAAATCCTGAAAAAAATTATAACACAAAATATTCATAACAGAAAGAAGACAACCAGACCGCCCACAAGCCCACCCCGCCCACAACCCAGTCCTCACGCCCTTCAACGCTGCATTAACTATATTACATCTAAATTTCAAAAAAGGCGAAAGGGTGGGCGGAGCGGAGGGGGTGGGGGTGGGGGGTGGGGGTGGTATAGAGAGGAGGAGGAGGAGGGGGGAGGGTAGGAAGGGGAGGGGGGAGTAGGAGGGAGGGTAGGAAGGGGAGGGAGGAGGAGGAGGGAGGAGTAGGAAGAGGAGGAGGAAGGGAGGGGTAGGAAGGAGGGAAGGAGGAGGAGGAGGAGGTAAGGAAGGAGGAGGGAGGAGGGAGGGAGGGGGAAGAAACAGGAAGGAGGGAAGAGATAGGAGGGAGGAGTAGGAAGGGGGAGGGGGAGTAGGAGGGAGGGAGTATGAGGGGAGGGGAGGGGGGAGTGGGGGGTGGGGGTGGGATAGAGAGGAAGGGAGGGAAGGAGGGAGGGAGGGTAGGAAGGGAGGGGGAGGAAGGAGGGAGGAGTAGGAAGGGAGGGGGAGGAGGAGGGAGGGTAGGGAAGGGGAGGGAGGGACAGGAGGGAGGGAGTAGAAAGGGGGAGGGAGTAGGAGGGAGGAGTAGGAAAGGGGAGAGGGAGTAGGAGGGAGGGAGGGAGGGGGGGGGGAGTAGGAGGGAGGGTAGGAAGGGAGGGGGAGTAGGAGGGAGGGTAGGAAGGGGGAGAGGGGAGTAGGAGGGAGGGGAGGAAGGGGTGGGGGAGTAGGAGGGAGAGGAGGGAAGGGGCAGGAGGAGGGAAAGGGAGGGAGGAGGTGGGGAAGGATAGGAAAGAGGTAGGAGGTAGGAAGGAGGAGAGGATGAGAAGAAGAAGGAAGGAGGGTAGGTAGGAAGGAGGAGGCAATGAAGAGGGAAGGAGGGGAGAAAGAGGTAAGAAGTAGGATAAAGGGATGGAGAGAGATGGAGGAGAATAGGAAGATAGGAAGGGAAGAAGGGGAAATGGGAAAGGGAAAGAGGGGAGGGGGAAGGAGGAGGGGTGAAGGGTATTTGGGTGAGCAAGGAAGAGAGAAATGGAGGAGGGAGTAAGAGAGAGAGAGAGAGAGAGAGAGAGAGAGAGAGAGAGAGAGAGAGAGAGAGAGAGAGCGAGAGGGAGAGCGAGAGAGAGAGAGAGAAAGAGAGAGAGAGAGAGAGAGAGAGAGAGAGAGAGAGAGAGAGAGAGAGAGAGAGAGAGAGAGAGAGAAAGCGAGAGAGAGAGAGAAAGAGAGAGAGAGAGAGAGAGAGAGAGAGAGAGAGAGAGAGAGAGAGAGAGAGAGAGAGAGAGAGAGAGAGAGAGAGAGAGAGAGAGAGAGAGAGAGAGAGAGAGAGAGAGAGAGAGAGAGAGAGAGAAATAGGTCAAGCAAAGGGGGGGAGGGAGAAAATAAGGAA
>NW_027213748.1:55000-57500 GCF_042767895.1 Penaeus vannamei | reverse complement strand
TGCAATTTGAAGTAAAGTAGAAAGAAAGAGAGAGAGAGAGAGAGAGAGAGAGAGAGAGAGAGAGAGAGAGAGAGAGAGAGAGAAAGATGGGAGGGAGGGGGAGAGGGATGAAGAGAGAGAGAGAGAGAGAGAGAGAGAGAGAGAGAGAGAGAGAGAGAGAGAGAGAGAGAGAGAGAGAGAGAGAGAGAGAGAGAGAGAGAGAAAGAGAGAGAGAGAGAGAGAGACAGAGACAGAGAGAGACAAAGACAGAGATGAACAGACAAACAAACAAACAAACAAGAAAGAGACACTAACTACTCACCCTCCCCTCCTCCCCACTCTTTCCTCCCTTCCTCCCCCTCCCTCCCCCTCCCCTCTCTCTTCCCCTCTCCCTTCCCTCCCTCCCCCCCCTCCTCTCCCTCTCCCCTCCACCCCACCAATCTTATTGAAGCCATTAAGGAACAAGTGAGATCTTCAAATGGAGGGTCATTAGCAAAAATTACCGATAGGCGCGTGTGTTCATAATTACGACCAGCGTGTTGCAGCAAATTCTCCATTTGAGTAATGAGATTATCCGATCTCCGTCGAAAAATGGGGTCAATAACAATAAATCATGTGGGATATTTTATGCAAATTCTCGGACTTTTTTTTCGGGAATGGCAATGGCGTTCTGTAAAGGTAAATCCATTATATGTGCAGATTCATGCGTAATTCAGATGCGTATAAACACTCACACATACACATTAGTATACACACAAGCACATGTAAACAAACACACATATACACGTAGATATACACTCACACATACACACTAGTACACATAAACACACACACACACGTAAACACACACATATACACGTAGATATACATACATAAATACACACATACATACAAACACACATGTGTGGAATTCATGTTGAACAGATTGCAAAGGGAACGACGAAGGGAAGGGCAAGAAAACACACGAATATGCCGAAGGCCTTTTTACTATATGCCCTGACGAAGCAATAGTGAAAAGGCCTTCGGCATATTCGTATGTTTTCTTGCCCTTCCCTTCGTCGTTCCCTTTACAAACACACATGTAAACACACACATATACACGTAGATATACATACATAAATATACACATACACACACAACACACATGTAAACACACACATATACACGTAGATATACATATATAAATACACACAAACACACACGTAAACACACACATATACACGTAGATATACATACATAAATACACACATACACACACAACACACATGTAAACGCACACACATATACACGTATTTATACATACATAAATACACACATACACACAAACACACATATAAACACACATATATACACGTATATATACATATCTAAATACATACATACACACAAAAACACAGGTAAACACACGCATATACACGTAGATATACATACATAAACTCATACACACATACACACACACACGCACACACATATACACGTAGATATACTTACATAAACTCATCCACACATACACACACCCGCACACACACACACACACACACACATACACGTAGATATACATACATAAATACACACACACACCTTATAATTCTGACCTTTTCTATGCACATTTCTTGTTGCAGGATTTCATATTCATCTAAGTCTACAGTTATCAACTATGCATTTAATTATTTCTAATTATCTATCTATGTCAACCTTCATTATTTTCATTTGTTCTTTTCTTGTTTCTCTTCGTATCTTTTCCATTTTTCTTTTCTACATTCATTTTCTTTCCACCTTATTTTCTATTTATATTTATCACCTATCTACCATCTTTCCTTCTTTCTCTTTCAGTCTTCATTTTATGTCCCCCTTTTCCCTACTTTTCTTCTTTCCCTTCTAATATTCCTTCTTTCTTCCTCCTTTCTACTCCCTCCTAAGTTTTCCTTCCTTTTCTCCCTCACAGAAAAGTTCCTATTATCCTTCTCTTCCTCTCTCCCTCCTCCCTTCCTCCCGCCTCTCCTCTTCATCCTCCCCTTTTTTCCTCCCTCCCTCCCTCCTTCCCTCCCTTGTCCCATCCCTCCCTCCTTCCTTCCCTCCATCTATCCATCCATCCCTCACTTCCTGAGAATCTTACATTCTCCATTCCTTCCTTTCTACCCTTTCCCCCTCCATTCTCCCTCCCTTCCCTCCCTCTTCTACCCCGAAACCCTCTCACCCCCCTCCATGGTACCCTCCCCCTTCCTTCTGGACTGAGACCCTCCCCCCCTTCCTTCTGGACTGAGACCCTCTCCCATCCCCCCTCCATTGCACCCTCTGCCCCTCCTCCTTCAGGACTGAGACCTTCCCCCTCCCTTCCTACTGGACTGAGACCCTCCCATCCCCCTCCATTGCACCCCCTGCCTCCCCTCCTTCTGGACTGAGACCCTCCCCCTCCTTCCTTCTGGACTGAGACCTCCCATCCCCCTCCATTGCACCCCCTCCCCCCGCCCCCATCCTCTTTCTCTCTCTCTCTCTCTTTCTTTCTCTCTCTCTCTCTCTC
>NW_027213748.1:47500-50000 GCF_042767895.1 Penaeus vannamei | reverse complement strand
GAATTACATTAAAATCGCCTCTTTCTCAAGTCCACTGCTAACGTCCGTGTTTCACTATATCGCTTTGCTAACGAATCCTTTAAAAATAATCCTGGACCCGGATTATCACAAAAATTTAATGGCATTTTAGTTGGGCTAAGACACACCTCTGGTAAAAAATCTATAAAAATCTGGTCATAACTTTTTGAGTTAGTCTGCTAACCAACTAACCAACAAACTAACCAACGCTATAAAAAAAAAGAGAGAAAAAAAAAAAAAACTTGGCGAGGGTAATAATGATAATAAGATTAATGATGATGATAACAATAATAACAATAGTAAAAATAATAACAACATTGATAATGATAATAATAATAACGATAATAGTAATATCAATAATGATGATAATAGTAATAATAGTAATAGTAATAATGAGAAAAAAATAAACTAAAAAATACAGCCCCATAAAAATTGGGGAAAAAGACAAAACACCGTATTATTACGCCTCCAAACATGAATGAGAAATAGGAAAAAAAAAGAAATAAAGCATTTATATAAAACAGTAACCCCTTCCTTCCCCCACCCCCACCCCTCCAAACATGAATAAGAAACAAATAGAAAAAAAGAAATAAAGCCTTTTTTTAAAAACACTAACACCTTCCACCTCCACCCCCAAAAAAAGACAAAAAAACGAATTTCGTGTAAAGAAAAAAAAGACAAAAACGACAAAAAAACGAAATCCATGTAAAAAAAAAACGACAAAAAAAAATCCGCGTAAAAAAAAGAAGACAAAAAACGACAAGAAAAAAAAAAAAACCCGACTTCCTCCATGTACGTGTCCCTCGTCGCCTCATCTCAAGCGACGGCCAGGAAATAGGCATCCGATGTCCGAGTGTGTCCTTGGACGTGTCCGGAAATGGGAAAACAACTGACTGACGAGATCGGAGCAATGGGTGGAAAGGAGGACGGAAGGGAAGGGGAAATAGGGAACGAAGAAGGAATAGGAAGAGGAGGGGGAAGAAGGGGAGGGAGAGAGGGGGGGGAGGGAGGGGGGAAGAAGGGGAGGGAAGGGGGGAAAGAAGGGTAGGGAGGAGGGAGGGAGGGGGAAGAAGGGGGAGGAGGAGGGGGAGGGATGGGGGAATAAGGGGGAGAATGGGAGGTAGAAGAGAGGGGGAAGAGTAGGGAGGGGGAGGGTTGGTGGGAGGGATGGGGGAATAAGGGGAGAATGGGAGGTAGAAGAGAGGGGAAGAGTAGGGAGGGAGGAGGGAGGGTGGGGAGGGATGGGGGGACAAGGAGAGAGTGAAAGGAAGAAGAGGGCGTGGGGTAGGGGTATGGTATAGAGAGATGGGGAAGAGAGATTGGTAGGGTAGGGTAAGGGAGAATGGTGTGGGGGGGATAGGGAGGGGTGATGATGTGTTTTAGAGGGATAGAAGGACGGTGGGAGGAAGGGGGGAGAAGTAGAGGGTATAAAAGGGTTGGAGAGTTAAGAGAGAGAGAGAGAGGGTATGAGAAGGGGGAGGGGGAAGAGGAAGGGAGGATGAGGATGAAAAAGGGTAGGGGATGAAGAGGGATGAATGGTGGAGGGAGAGGGAGCAGGAGGGAAGGAGGGTAGAGGAGGGAGGAAGGGAGGGGGAAGAGAGGGTGAAGAAGGAAAAGGTTGGAGAAATGGAAGGAAATGAGAGAGGGAGGAAAGGAGGGAAAGAGAGAGAGAATGAGAGAGAGAGAGAGTGAGAGAGAGAGTGAGAGAGAGAGAGAGAGAGAGAGAGAGAGAGAGAGAGAGAGAGAGAGAGAGAGAGAGAGAGAGAGAGAGAGAGAGAGAGAGAGAGAGAGAGAGAAAGAGTAAGAGAGATTGAGAGAGAGACATAAAGAGAGAGAGAGAGAGAGAGAGAGAGAGAGAGAGAGAGAGAGAGAGAGAGAGAGAGAGAGAGAGAGAGAGAGAGAGAGAGAGAGAGAGAGAGAGAGAGAGAGAGAGAGAGAGAGAGAGAGAGAGAGAGAGAGAGAATGAGAGAGAGAGAGAGAGAGAGAGTAAGAGAGAAAGTAAGAGAGAAAAAGAGATAGAGAGAGAAAGAGAGAGAGTAAGAGAGAGAGTAAGAGAGAAAGAGATAGACAGAGACATTGAAATTGCAAGAGACCAGCTGACAAACGGAAAATAGACACAGAAACAGACATGTCACACAGAGACAAACATTTCAACTGACAACCAGACACATTTCTTGACAGACACAAACCGACAGACAGACAGACAGACAGACAAGACCATTGATGGAGGATTTGCCCCGGAGATAGTGACATTGCAGTAGCTCGAGTGTGTCATATTCTCGGAAAATTGCAACAAGCTCTTTCATTCCGTGCTGGGGATTTTTGCACTGCTGGCGTTCATTAAATAAAAGATTATATTAATGGGGTTCATTTGTCCCTATTGCTATTTTCTTGTTGTGTAGGAACTTAGTGGCTTAGATGAAATGGAGTATGGAGTGGTTGGCCTCGCAAATATGCACTGTGAGATTTTCTTTCTCTTTCT
>NW_027213748.1:25000-30000 GCF_042767895.1 Penaeus vannamei | reverse complement strand
AAGAGAAGAAGAGAATAAAGAGGAGGGAGTAGAAGGAAGGGAAGAAAGAAGAAGTGAAAAAGAGATAGAAAAAGGAGGAAAGGAGAAAGAGGGGAAGGAAGAGAGAGATGTGAAGAGATAGGAGAAGGGGAAGTGGGATAGGCAAAGCTAAAGAAAGGAAAGTGAAATAGAAGAGAAAAGGGGGGGGTAGGAGGTAAGACAATAAAAAGGAGCAAGAGAAGATAAAAGGAAAATATGATAGGGCCTAGAAAGAAGAGGGGATGGTAAACAGGAAGAGGAAAGAGGCCTGATGAATGAAGAGAGGGGAGGGGAGTATTTAAATAGTTTCTTTCTCTCCCTTTTCCCCTCCTCTCTCTTCTCTCTCTCTCTCTCTCTCTCTCTCTCCTTCTCTCTCCTCTCTCTCTCTCTCTTCTCTGTCTGATTTCATTTCATTCATCTGGATTTATCATTCATCTTTATCTATTCATGTTCATCTATCTATCTCTTTTTATCTTCTCTTCCCTCCCTCTCTCTCTCTTTCTGCCTCTCTCTCTCTCTCTCTCTCTCTCTCTCTCTCTCTCTCTCTCTCTCTCTCTCTCTCTCTCTCTCTCTCTCTCTCTCTCTCTCTCTCTCTCTCTTCCTCTTCATCTCTCCTCTCCCCTCCCTCCTCCCTTTCCTCCCTAACTCCCACCCTCCTACTCTCTCTCCTGTTTCTTCCTTTCTTCCTCTCTCTCTCTCTCTCTCTCTCTCTCTCTCTCTCTCTCTCTCTCTCTCTCTCTCTCTCTCTCTCTCTCTCTCTCTCTCCTTCCCTTTCTCTCTCTCTTTCTCTCTCTCTCCCTCCCTCTCTCTCTCTCCATCTCTCTCTCTCCCTCTCTCTCCATCCTCTCTTTCCCTCTCACATATCCTCTAACAAAGGTAGGCATAACACGACCCAAGCTTCACCATTTGATAGTATTTTGACAAAGAGACCAATACATCTTGTCTGTGCTCTGAAGTGTAATATCTCTTACATAATATACTACATAGGCAGAATGTATGATACAAAATACTGTTTGTGATGATGATTCACAGCTGATTATGTAAGAGGGAGGGAAATAGATGAGGAGAGTGTGAGAGAAATAAAGAGAGAGAGAGAGAGAGAGGAGAGAGAGAGGAGGGAGGAGGAGGAGAGAGAGAGAGAGAGAGAGTCAGAGAGAGAGAGAGAGAGAGAGAGGAGAGAGAGAGAGAGAGAGAGAGAGAGAGAATGAGTGTGTGTGTGTGTGTATGTGTGTGTGTAGGAGAGAGAGAGAGAGAGAGAGAGAGAGAGAGAGAGAGAGAGAGAGAGAGAGAGAGAGAGAGAGAGAGAGAGATACAGACAGACAGACAGACAGACAGACAGACAAACGAACAGAGACAGAAACCAAATTAGATAGACAGATAGACAGAGAGGGAGGGACAGAGAGAGAGAAAAAACGAAAAAAAAACAACAACACTCATACCAATTATTAAATCGCGGACATGGTAGCTAATAGCCTCCTCCTCATACAGATATTGCTTGCTTGGGACACTATAAGTAGCCTGGGAATAATGGAAAACGTTTATATATTGGCTTTATTACCAGATCCTATCCACGCTCCTATAAATAATATGCATTTACCTCATTACGTGTTGTATAGACTGGTGTTTCATAACTTTTTCATTAGTTTGTGTATCTGTGTTTGTGTGTATCATTGTATCCGTGTCTTCGTGTATGTATTTGTATGGATCTATATATACATGTGCTAAATGTTCGTACACAAACACGCACACACACACACACACACACACAGTCACCAACGCAAAAAGAAACACACAGATACAAACAGTCACACGCACACACACACAGTCACCAATGCAAACAGTCACACATACACACACACACACACACACACACACACACACACACAGTCACAAACACAAATAGAAACACACACAAACACATACAAACACACACGCACACACGCAGTCACAAACACAAACAGAAACACACACACACACATACACACATACACACAGAACCACAAACACAAACAGACACACACACACACACACACACACACATACACACACACACACACAGTCTCAAACGCAAACAGAAACACACAGATACAAACAGAAACACACACAAACATACAAACACACACACACACACACACACACACAAACAGACACACACACACACGCACGTTTCCTTCCCTTCCACGTGTACACATCTCGAACGGTCAGCGAGTGTTCTTGGAAACTCTTGTAGAAGATCTGATTCTTAATCTCCAGACGTCGATACACTTCCGAGAATCTGGGAAGAAGGAAGGACGCATGGCTGGCCTTTCATTTCTTTTTTGGTTTTGTTTTTTGTTTTTTTCTTTGTGATTGTCATTTGTTCGTTTTTCTGTGTGTTTGGTGTTTGTTTGTAATTGTTTATTTGTTTTTTGTGTTTGTTTTCTTGTGTTTGGTGCTATCTCTATCTCTGTCTCTGTATCTATATATCTCTGTCTCTCTGTGTCTTTCTCTCTCCCTTTCTTTCTCTACCGATATCAAAACGTCTCTCTCTCTCTCTCTCTCTCTCTTTATCTCTCTCTCTCTCTCTCTCTCTCTCTCTCTCTCTCTCTCTCTCTCTCTCTCTCTCTCTCTCTCTCTCTCTCTCTCTCTCTCTCTCTCTCTCTCCTCTCTCTCTCTCCCTCTCTCTCCCTCCCTCTCTCTCTCTCTCTCTCTCTCTCTCTCTCTCTCTCTCTCTCTCTCTCTCTCTCTCTCTCTCTCTCTCTCTCTCTCTCTCTCTCTCTCTCTCTGTCTCTCTCTCTCTCTCTCTCTCTCTCTTTCTTTCTCTCTGTCTCTCTCTCTCTCTCTCTCTCTCTCTCTCTCTCTCTCTCTCTCTCTCTCTCTCTCTCTCTCTCTCTCTCTCTCTCTCTCTCTCTCTCTCTCTCTCTCTCTCTCTCTCTCCCTCTCTCTCTCTTCCCTCTCTCTCTCTCTCTCCCTCTTTCCCTCTCACTCTCACTCTCACCCTCTCTCTCTCTCTCTCTCTCTCTCTCTCTCTCTCTCTCTCTCTCTCTCTCTCTCTCTCTCTCTCTCTCTCTCTCTCTCTCATACAAACAAACACACACACAAACAAACAAACACTCAAGCACGCACCAACCCACCCACCCACTCACATACACACACACAACAAACAACAAACAAACAAACAAACACACTCGCACCATCCTCTGTCCAATATCTTAATTAGAATCGAGGTCAATTCTAATACCTGGATATATCAGAAATAGGAATTTAACCACGACAGGTCAAAGGCCAAGCATCACGTGACTTAATGAATGATACCACAGGACAGAGATATTATTTTGTTTAAGTAAATGTATATTGTATCTCTTTGCTGTATATATACACACAATATATAAATATCTATCTATCTGTCTATCTATCTATCTATTTATCTCTCTATATATATCTATATCTATCTATCTATCTATCTGTCTATCTCTCTGTCTATCTATCTGTCTATCTATCCACCTATCTATCTATCTATCTATCTATCTATCTATCTATCTATCTATCTATCTATCTATCTATCTATCTATCTATCTATCTATCTATCTGTCTATCTATCTGTCTATCTATCTATCTATCTATCTATCTATCTATCTATCTATCTATCTATCTATCTATCTATCTATCTATCTATCTATCTATCTATCTATCTGTCTATCTGTCTATATGTGCGTGTATGTGTGTGTATACGTGTGTATTTATATGTATGTATTTTCATTTGAAATATGCCCACCCCCTTACGCCCTTAAAATACATATCCATAGACAAAGAAAAGAAAGAAAGAAACAAACAAACAAACAAATAAACACAAACAAACAAACAAACAAGCAAACAAACAAATAAACACAAACAAACAAACAAATAAACAAACAAATAGCCACAAACAAACAAACAAAAACTAACAACCCACACATGCAAAACCCACACACACACACCCATCCACAATGCCCGCGAATCGCCGAGAAGAGCGGAACGAGGAAGGAACAAAAAAAAAAAAAAGCTGTCAAGCCGAGAGGAAGACCCCGAGAGGCCGCTGCAGTCAAGACGACCGGTCAAGACGCTCATTATCCAACCACGGAAGATTGGATAAAAGGGTTATGTGGCGGCGGGATCATGTTTGGATTTGGGTTCTGCAAGCGCCTGTGAGTTCCCTGTGGGGAGATGATGGGAGGATTGCGGGGTTTGTGGTGGGGAGGTGGGGGGGAGGGAGAGAGTGAGGATGGTGGGGGGGAGGGAAGAGGAGAGAGAGAGGGAGGTGGAGGGGGGAGGGAGAGTGGGGGATGGAGGGGGGAGGGAGGGAGAGTGGGGGAATGAGGGGAGAGGGAGAGAGGGGGATGGAAGAGGGAGGGAGAGAGAGGGAGGAGGAAGTAGAGAGGGGAGATGGGAGGGAATGTGGAAGGGAGGGTGAGAGAGAAAGGTAAAGAGAGAGAGAGAGAGAGAGAGAGAGAGAGAGAGAGAGAGAGAGAGAGAGAGAGAGAGAGGGAGAGAGAGAGAGAGAGAGAGAGAGAGAGAGAGAGAAAGGGGGTTAGGGGGAGAGGGAGAGAGAGACGACGAGGAAAGAGAAAAGAAAGAGGGAGGGGAGAGTAGGAGGGTGGGAGGTAGGGAGGGGAAAGGGAGGTGGGAAGGGGAGAGGGAGAGATGAAGAGGAAGAGAGAGAGAGAGAGAGAGAGAGAGAGAGAGAGAGAGAGAGAGAGAGAGAGAGAGAGAGAGAGAGACAGAGAGAGAGACAGAGACAGAGACAGAGAGAGAAAGAGAGAGAGAGAGAGAGAGACAGAGACAGAGACAGAGACAGACAGAGACAGAGACAGAGACAGAAACAGAGACAGAGAGAGAAAGAGAGAGAGAGAGGTTTTGATATCGGTTTTCATTTGTATATATATATATCTTGTGATACGATCAATTTCAATGCATTTTAACTGACACACGTATAGATTTTGATAGGTTTATTACTCGAGTTGGCT
>NW_027213748.1:17500-20000 GCF_042767895.1 Penaeus vannamei | reverse complement strand
AATGAACTGCAGCAAATTAATTAACAATTCATGTAATCCTAAATGAACATAGCTGGAAAAATATAATGTTTAATGCAAATGTATTCGCAAAACTTTTTGTTTGTTTGTTTGTTTGTTTTTCGGTGGTTTTGGGGGTGGGGGATGTGGGGAGGGGAAGGGAGGGGAGGGGAGAACTAGTGGGGGGGGGATGAGTGCATAATCAATGCTTGTTTTGCTTCTGTGTGATTAAACGTATTGACATTTGATTAAGTGTTTTATCGAGGCACCATTTTTAATTCGTGTTTTTATCATATATTTTTTTAACACTATTTTTATGATTGTGATTTGGACGCGTTTTGATCATATCTACGTCATCTCATCATAATTATAGTTTTTTATCATCATTATCATAGTTTACCATCATCGTCATTATAAGGCATTTTATTCCATCACTAAAATAAACTCAAACTAAAATAAGTACATCATGATTATAGTTTTTAATCATCACTATCACTGTTTATCATCATCATCATTATATTTGTATTTCATCACTAAAATAAACTCTATTCGATATCAAACTCAGGTAAAATAAGTAACATTAAGTATCAAATTCCTTTTTTTTTTTTAAGTCATGACCCTCAAAATTATTTTCTTATTGTATTTCTCTAAACTAGAATTACAGTTTTCCGGTTTTAGCTCAATTAACGATATTTAGTCATCGGGTTTCTGTCACGAAGCCTAAATTTATGTCGGCGTTCCATTACTTTCATGTTTTCACTGGCAATGATAAATTGTTTTTATTATTGTATTTTTTAATAATCTTTAATAATCTATTAAATGTCAGACAAAACTAATTACTGTTTCCACTGATATTCCCGCATTTTTTTAACTGCTAGTTATAAGAATAAAAAATCCTTATTTCCTCGCTAAAAAAAGGCCTAAATAAATAAATAAATAAATATTGCTAAATGTAGATTAAACTATTTAAAGGAAATTTCCCGCTCGATCATAGCACAAAAACGCTAAATCCAGCGGGAAAATCGCTAGAAATGGCAACACTGCTAACCATGCTAGGTTATCTCTCCTTTATTTCGCTATGTTCCTTGTTATTTTTATTTATTTATTTATTTTTTGTTACTAGTCCCTTTCGCATCGTGTCTAGACTATTATTTATTATGATTATTATTTCCTTTCTTTTCTTTATTTTTTTCTTATAATTTAGGTCGTTTTTGTAAATTGTTTTCGTATGCCCTTATAGAGTGTCTTTAAAGATTTTTTTTCCTAACGTTTTTATAATATATATTACTAAATTACCGTTCAATCTTAAATAGTTTTTTTCTTTTCTTTTCTTTTTTAAACTTTATAACTTTTTTTTTAATATTTTGGGACATCGCACACCCTACAGAAAAAAAATGTATTTAACGTTTTTCTTTTAAATTGTCTAACTCCGTTTAAGACTAGCTTCCATTTCTCGTATTTCCTGTTTCTCTGTTTCTTCGATTTCTCGTATCTCCTGTGTCTCTGTTTCTTCCATTTCTCGTATTTCCTGTTTCTCTGTTTCTTCGATTTCTCGTATCTCCTGTTTCTCTGTTTCTTCGATTTCTCGTATCTCCTGTTTCTCTGTTTCTTCGATTTCTCGTATCTCCTGTTTCTCTGTTTCTTCCATTTCTCGTATCTCCTGTTTCTCTGTTTCTTCGACTTCTCGTATCTCCTGTTTCTCTGTTTCTTCGATTTCTCGTATCTCCTGTTTCTCTGTTTCTTCGATTTCTCGTATCTCCTGTTTCTCTGTTTCTTCGATTTCTTGTATCTCCTGTTTCTCTGTTTCTTCGATTTCTCGTATCTCCTGTTTCTCTGTTTTTTCCATTTCTCGTATCTCCTGTTTCTCTGTTTCTTCCATTTCTCGTATCTCCTGTTTCTCTGTTTCTTCGACTTCTCGTATCTCCTGTTTCTCTGTTTCTTCGATTTCTTGTATCTCCTGTTTCTCTGTTTCTTCGATTTCTCGTATCTCCTGTTTCTCTGTTTCTTCGATTTCTTGTATCTCCTGTTTCTCTGTTTCTTCCATTTCTCGTATCTCCTGTTTCTCTGTTTCTTCGATTTCTCGTATCTCCTGTTTCTCTGTTTCTTCGATTTCTTGTATCTCCTGTTTCTCTGTTTCTTCGATTTCTCGTATCTCCTGTTTCTCTGTTTCTTCGATTTCTCGTATCTCCTGTTTCTCTGTTTCTTCCATTTCTCGTATCTCCTGTTTCTCTGTTTCTTCCATTTCTCGTATCTCCTGTTTCTCTGTTTCTTCGATTTCTCGTATCTCCTGTTTCTCTGTTTCTTCCATTTCTCGTATCTCCTGTTTCTCTGTTTCTTCCATTTCTCGTATCTCCTGTTTCTCTGTTTCTTCCATTTCTCGTATCTCCTTTTTCTCTGTTTCTTCCATTTCTCGTATCTCCTGTTTCTCTGTTTCTTCGACTTCTCGTATCTCCTGTTTCTCTGTTTCTTCGATTTCTCGTATCTCCTGTTTCTCTGTTTCTTC
>NW_027213748.1:0-10000 GCF_042767895.1 Penaeus vannamei | reverse complement strand
GAACATAGGAGGATGCGATAGATAAGGTAAATAAATAACAAAGTGCTCTGATAAAAAACAAACAAACTTATTAATGTAATTACAACCGCACAGCAACATCGAGGAGACTTACTGAAAGCTGTCTTCAAAGAAATTCTTCAATGTGATTTCCCGTAGTTAAGAAAAAAATAAATAATAATAATAATTTCTCAACTTCTCTTTCCTTTTGGAAAAATACTTCAGCCAAAAATTAGATAGAAATAAAGAATATATATATATATATATATATATATATATATATATATATATATATATATATACATATATATATATATATATATATATATATATATATATATATATATATATATATATATATTATTTATATTTCTCAACATTCCTTTTCCTGAGAAGATAATGATAATGATAATAATAATGAAAATAATGATGATAACAATAGTGACAATAATAATAAAAGAATTATAATGATGATAATAAAGCTAACAATGATAATAATAATAGTAATAATGAAGATCATGAGGATAACAATAATGATAATGATAATGAAAGATATAATAATGGTAATACCAACAATGATAATGATAATAGTAATAATGAAAATAATTATGATGATAATAGAAATTACAATAATGATAACAATACCAACAATAATAATAATAATGATAATAATACCAACAATAATAACAACAATGATAATACTAACAATGATAATAATGATGATAATAATACTAACAATGATGATAATTATACTAACAATAATAATGATAATGATAAAAATACTAATACTAATAATAATAATGAAAAGAATACCAACAACAATAATGATAATACTAATAATACTAACAATAATAATAATGATGATAATAATACTAACAATAATAATGATAATTATGATAATACTAACAATAATAATAATAATGGTAATAATACTAACAATAATAATAATAACGATAATACTACTAATAATAATAACAATAATGAAAACAATACCAACAATAATAATAATAAAGATAATAATACTAACAATAATAATAATAATGCTAATAATACTAACAATAATAATAATAATGATAATAATACTAACAATAATAATAATAATGATAATAATACTAACAATAATAATGATAATGATAATAATACTAACAATAATAATAATAACGATAATACTACTACTACTAATAACAATAATGAAAACAATACCAACAATAATAATAATAAAGATAATAATACTAACAACAATAACGATAATGATAATAATACTAACAATAATAATGATAATGATAATAATACTAACAATAATAATAATAATGATAATAATACTAACAATAATAATGATAATGATAATAATACTAACAATAATAATAATTATGATAATACTACTACTAATAATAACAATAATGAAAACAATACCAACAATAATAATAATAAAGATAATAATACTAACAACAATAACGATAATGATAATAATACTAACAATAATAATGATAATGATAATAATACTAACAATAATAATGATAATGATAATAATAATAATAATAATAATAATAATAATAATAATAATAATAATAATAATAATAATAATACTAACAATAATAATAGCAATAATTACACATGAATAAACAAAAATATAAAACCTGGCATACCTTCCCGTCGGCCCCATTTATCAGCCGGGAAAATGACATCAGTTTCAGGAGGGAAAGATTTCCAATATGATTTCAGAAATTGGCATAGCTGGGTTTCAGGCCTTCCCTTGTTAATTAGATACCGGATGATAACATCTGATCACTTAATTAGGTAATTAATATCAACATCAAAATACGACGAGGTGTGTCCCGTGATTTTATTTTTTTTTTTCAGTTGAAATTGCTCTGGTTTCAGAATGTATCGTTTTGACTTATCTTTTTTTTTATTTGATAATTGTTTGTTTTTTTGTTTTGTTTTGTTTTGTTTTGTTTTGTTTTTTTGTTTATTAAGAGATAGGTTTTGTATTTCGATGGAGAGGTTAATAAAGTTTACCAAGTATTTCCGACATAAATTGTTAAGTCGATGATATTAAATGCGATTTAAAGACGAAGAATAAAAACGTGAATGATATAATAGCGATAAACATGAGAATAAATATTTAATAAAAGAGAAATGGTTAAATATTCGGAGATGAGTGAGAGAGAGAAGAGGAAGGGAAAGAAAAATAAAGAGGAGAGTGAGAAAGAGAGGGGAGGGAAGAGAAAATAGGAAAAGAATAAGATAAACAGAGAAAGATGTAGATAAACACATACCTAGACAAATAGACAGATAAATAATAAACACATGAAAGGAAGGGAAGAGAACTGAAAGACAAAATAGACAGATAGATAGAAAGACAATGATATAACAAACAAACAGAAAGACAAAGAAAAGCGAAGAAAAGAAAAAGCAAAGAGAAGAATCGAAAAAAAACAGAACCAAACAGAGATAAATCATAAACCAAAGAAACCAAAGAAAGAAAACAGAAAAAAAGGAAAATAATGCCACAGATAAGATAATAACAGGAATTATATGATATCGCCGATTGATCAAAATTTTCACCGAAACTCACCAAACCAGACTTTCTATTGAGTTAGTGATGAGGCTTTGTGAGGAAATAGGATGAGAAGGATGGAAAAAACACACGAAAAGATGATTAGAGAGGAGAGAGATAATGTATACTACCATTTTTTTTCTGATCTGCATTCTTGTTGGTTTTGTTTTTATTACTTCTTTTGGTGTTCTTCCTCGCTCTCCTATTCTTCCTTTTATTACCGCTTCCTTCTCCTTTTATTATTTTTTTAAATATTCTCCTTTCGTGTCCTTCTGCTATCACCATTTCCTTGTTCTTCTCCGTCTCTTCTTTTTCTTCTTTCACTTTATCTTTTTCTTCTCATAATTATTTTCCTCCTCCTTCTCCTCCTCATTTCTTCTTCCTCCTCATTTCTTCTTCTTCATCTTCCTCCTCCTCCTCCTGCTCCTTCATCCCCACCTGCCGCTCGTCCTCGACCACAACTTTCTCCTCCTCCTCTTCCTCTTATTTCTACCCCCCCCCCTCCCCCACCTTAGCCCGTCCCTACTAGCTCCTCCTCTCACTCCTCCCCAACATCCTACTCTATTACCAACACGGGAGGAGAGGAAGAGGGAGGAGGAGAGGAGAATGAAGGGGAGGGATAGAGGGGGAAGAGGGGGGAGAAAGAGGAAGAGGAAAGAGAGGGAGGGGGGAGGGAGGAAGAGGGAAGGGAGGGTGGGGGGAGAGGGAAGAGAGGGAGGAAGAGAGAAGGGGAGGGTGGGGGGGGAGAAGGAAGTGGAGGGATGGATGGGGGAAGAGGGGGTGGACGGGTTGGTAATAGAGTAGGATGTTGGGGAGGAGTGAGAGGAGGAGCTAGTAGGGACGGGCACACCCCTCTTCCCCCTCCATCCCTCCACTTCCCTCTTCCCTTCTCTCTTCTCCCTTCCCTCTCCCCCACCCTTCTCTTCCCACTTCCCTCCCTCTCTTCCCCCCTCCTCTTCCTCCCTCCGCCTCCTTCCTTCCCCCCTCTTCCCCTCTATCCCTCCCCTTCATTCTCCTCCCTGTCCCTCCCTCTTCCTCCCTACCCTTTTTTCCACTTCTCTCCCTTCTCTTTCCTATCCCCCCCTTCCTCTTCCCCCCTCCCTCTCTTCCCCTCTTCCTCCCTCTCTTCCCTCTTCCCTCCCCTCTCCCTCTCCTCCCTCCCTTTCCTTCCCTCTTCCTCTCCCCCCCCTCCCTCTTCCAACCTTCCTCTCCCTCCCTCTTCCTCCCTTTCCCTCTTCCTCTTCCCCCATCCCTCTCTTCCCACCTTCCCTCTCTCCCCTCTTCCTCCTCCCTCTCTCCCCTCTTCCCACCTTCCCTCTCTCTCCTCCCTCCCTCTTCCCTCTTCCCTCTCCTCCCTTCCTCCCTCTTCCAACCTTCCTCTCCTCCCTCTTCCTCCCTTTCCCTCTCCTCCCTCCCTCTTCCCTCTTCCTCCCCCTCCCTCTCTTCCCTCTTCCCACCTTCCTCTCTCCCCTCTTTCTTCCCTCTCCTCCCTCACTGCACAATTATTAGGAAGTTGCAAATCATCTTGCTCTCCTTTTAAAGTTGAATAAAATATGATCTTCTGTGACAAAGTGCTGCGGATTTTCGAAATGAAGAAGTGTAGCTATTTTCAGGAAGAAAGGAAGGTAGGACGACACAAAACGCAATGAAATTATGTTTTTCTTTCTCTCTGTCTCTGTCTCTGTCTGTCTATTTCTGTCTGTATTTGGCTCTGTTTCTCTCCCTCTCGCTCTGTCTCTTTGTCTTTCTCCCTCTCTCTTTCTCTTTCTCTTTCTGTCACACACGGTCTCTCTCTCTCTCTCTCTCTCTCTCTCTCTCTCTCTTCTTCTTCTTCTTCTTCTTCTTCTCCTTCCCCCTCCCCTCTCTCTCTCCTTCTCCTTCTCCTCCCCCTCCCCTCTCTCTCTCTTTGCCTTCGTCTCTGTTTTTGCATCTGTGTCTGTCTGTGTCTCTGTTTGTCATGAAGCGACGAGAACCAACAGGGACCTGGACTCACTAACACCCCTTACGATGGTAAAATCACCTGGTTACCATAGCTACCATGGTAAACAGACAGCGGCAGTATTCCCTAACACCTTGTTAATTGGAGTTACCATGGTGAATATTACCTGTGGTCGGAGCGCTGGTAAATCACGTGTTATCTCGTCAAAAATCAATATTTGAGTTAGTTTGGGTTTGTTTTTACACCTGGTAGAATTAGTATGATGGGAAATAGATATGATATAGACACGGCAAAGAAATGCAAATATGAAACTAGTAAGAATAAAATCCACATTAATTCTTCGTTAAATTATAGGCCTACATTAGGAGGTAGAGTGCATGGAATGGATAGACAAGTGAATTAAAGATTTTTTTTTATATAATTATCACAAATCTTATAGAAAAAAATACCTTGCTGATATATAAACTGGCTATAACAACGTCAAATCAGTATAGCAAGTGTGTCTGTCGGCAAGAGTGAGCTTGAAATACTTTCTTTTTTTTGACGATAGATGGCAATGAATAGAAATTATGTTTGGCCCTTTTCTTTGTCTAACAATGATGAGAAATCAAAGGATGAATAAAAAAAATGTTTGAACTATCTCTTTGCTTTGCGGCAAACAATGATACATTAATGTAAGTGTTTTTATTAGTTCCTATTTATACGATAGTCAGTGAAGTCTATTAACATCCAACAATGAGTTGAAAAAAGAAAAAAGAAAAATATGAATAAAAAGAAAAAAAAAAATATATATATATATATATACATATATATATATATATATATACATATATATATATATGTGTATATATATATATATATATATATATATATATATATATGGATACTTTTTCTGCATATCCTTTTACTTGTGATGCTGAAGTGTCACAGCTAATTAATTATCTGCGATAATATTCCTGAAAAAACCGCCAGTTTGTCTTGTTTACATGTTACGTGATTACTGAAGGAACCCAAAAGATTATGCGCGCTCGCTGATTAAAAATGGCCTTACTAGAGCCTTCTGTCGGCTACTACGGAACTCACTGACGGACGGAGGGTAACCTCGTCGATATTTATTTTTCACAGCGCTTCGTAAATCTTAATTTAAAATCGCTGGTAAACGCAATGGTAAATGACTGATGGTAAATGCGTTACGATCGTATAGTAGTGATTCCAGTCCCAGGATCTTAAACTAAGACTAACAAAAGGGTGAAGTCAAACGAAGGACTTGCATATTCCTAACAGGGAAGCCCCAGATATTCTCTCTCTCTCTATCTATCTATTTATCTTTCTGCCATTCTCTCTCTCTCTCTCTCTCTCTCTCTCTCTCTCTCTCTCTCTCTCTCGCTCTCTCTCTCTCTTCTTCCTCTTCTCTCTCTCTCTCTCTCTCCCTCTCTTCCCTCCTCTTCTCTCTCTCTCTCCTCTCTCTCTCTCTTCTCTCTCTCTCTCCTTTCCTCTCTCTCTCCTCCTTTTTCTCTCTCCTTTCTTCTCTCTCTCTCTCTCTTTCTTCCTTCTTCTTCTTCTTCTTCTTCTTCTTCTTCTTCCTTCTTCTTCTCTTCTCTTCTTCTTCTCTTCTTCTCTCTCCTCTTTCTTCTTCTTCTTCTTTCCTCTTCTTCTTCTTCTTCTTCTTCTTCTTCTTCTTCTCTCTCTCTCTCTCTCTCTCTTTCTCTCTTCTTCTTCTTCTCTCTCCTTCCTCCCTCTCATTCAAATGGAATAATTTTCGTGTACGTTGGTTTATCTGTCTATTCTATATCTTCATTATTTTTTATTTTATCATTTGTATTTTGTTCTTTATATTCATCTAACTATTTGCCTATTTTTATTTATTCATCTGCTTGTATAAATATATTTTTTCTATCTATTTATCGATTCATTTTCTATAATTTCCAGATTCATTCATCCATCTATCTATTCATTAAGATTAACCTACGCAGCTTTCTGAAACAAACCGATCACATTTCAATTAAAAAATAAAATAAAAAAAATAAAAAGAAAAATCCACAAAATGAAATATCCCGGATGATTTTTTATTCCCGTCCATGCAACGCAACGTCCTTGATTAATACTGTCATGATCTGTCATTTTTATGCAATCTTGCTAATGCAGAAGTCACGACAGGTTTCACGATATGTACAGCTTGGGGGTGGGGTGGGGGAGTGGGGAGGGGGAAGGGGGGGGAGACGTGTGTCGATGGGGAGGGTAGGTGATGGGGGTGGGGGGAGGGGGGAAGGGTTGTCGATGGGGAGGTAGGGCGGATGGGGAGACAGACACAGAGTTTAGAGAGAGACATAAGACATATATATACATACATAAAGAGAGAGAGAGAGATATATATATATATATATGGAGAGAGAGAGAGAGAGAGAGAGAAAGAGAAGGAGAAAAAAGAAAAAAGACAAAATTCACCCCCTTCACCTCATCCCCCCGATGGGAGGAGGGGGTGAAGGGTGTCGATGGGAAGAGGGGGTAGGGATGTGTTGGGGGATAGGGGGAAGCATCTGCCCTTTTTCGATTATGTATTTGTATTATTCTCTGATGGACAGATCGATTACTAGATAGATAGATGGGAGAGAAAGAGAGAGAAAGATGGAGAGTGAGTGAGAGAGAGAGAGAG
Organism: Penaeus vannamei; assembly: GCF_042767895.1. NCBI lineage: Eukaryota > Metazoa > Arthropoda > Malacostraca > Decapoda > Penaeidae > Penaeus > Penaeus vannamei. The sequence continues at coordinate 2,851 of NW_027213748.1, read as the reverse complement.
AGAGCGATGGAGAGAGAGAGAGAGAGTGAGAGCGATGGAGAGAGAGAGAGAGAGAATGAGAAAGAGAAAAGGTGAGAGAGAGAGAGAAACAGAGAGAGAGAGAGAGAGAGAGAGAGAGAGAAAGAGAAAGAGAGAGAATGAGAAAGAGAAAAGGTGAGAGAGAGGGGAGAGATATAGATAGATAGAGAGAGAGAGAGAGAAATCGACGGATACAGTAGATAAACAGGACGATAGACAGAGAAATAGCAAATTAGGTAAGTGGACCATTAAATCTCCACACAGATAGGTAAACAATCAAAGGAAGAAAACGAAATAAAGAGATAAAACAGATAGAAAGACATAAAGAGATAAATAGCAAGGAATCGATATAAAAAATGAAAGAGAAAGAAACAGAAAATGAGATAAAGAGACAGAAAAGGAGATAAAGAGACAGAAAAGGAGATAAAGAGACATAAAAAGAAAGAGAGAGACAAAGAGAGATAACAAAAGAAGAAGAAGAAGAAGAAAAAAAGTTCTTCATCTGAACAAACTGGAAACCAACACCACCTCCCCCCTACCCCCCCCACCTTTACCCACCCCCCACCTTTACCCCCCCCCCCCTAGTTTTCCCCAACCTTTTAAACGTATGTAATTCCGACATGTGGGGATTACTCTTCGCGAAGTTAAATCCCCGGCGATTAATGAGTGAGAGGAGAGAGGGGGAGAGAGGGAGGAGTAATGGGGGTGGGGAGAGGGAGGAGTAATGGGGGTGGGGGGAGGGAGGGGTAATGGGGGTGGGGGGAGGGAGAGGAAATGGGGATTATGGAAAAGGGAGGAGGAAGAGGGAGGGAGAGTGGGGTAGTGGAGAGAGGAGGGGGTGAGGACAGAGGGGTGGAGAAAGGTGGGGGTAGGAGGGAGGAGGGAGGAGTGAAAGGGGGTGAGAGAAAAGGAAGGAGGGAGAGGAAGGGGGTGGCAGGGAGGAGGAAGGAGATGGGGAGGGAGGAGGATGGAGAGAGAAGAGGAGTAGGGGGGAGGGAGAGGTGGGAGGAGGAGGGGAGGATAGAGAGAGAGGAGGAGGAATGGGAAATTTGGGGGGAAGGAGGGGAGGAGGAAGAAGGGAGTTAGCGACACTCTCTGAGCATCATGGAGAGAGGAGGGAGAGGGGGGGGGAGGGGGAAAGGGGGATTTAGAGAGGGGATTACAGGGGAGGAGTCATGCTGGGGACGAGACGAGGCGCGAGTCAGACTTCCTGAACTGAAGGGAGAAGAGGAGGAGAGAGGGGAAAGGATTTGGGGGAAGGGGGGAAAAGGGAAGAGAGAGAGAGAGGAAGAGGAGAGAGAGCGAGAGAGAGAGAGAGAGGGAGGGAGAGAGGGGAGAGTGGAAGAGAGAGAGAGAAGGAGCGAGAGAGAGAGAGAGATTAAGAGGAAGAGAGAGAGAGGGAGAGAGAGAGAGAGAAAAGAGAGAGAGAGATTAAGAGAAAGAGAGAGAGAGAGAGAGAGAAAGAGAGAGAGAGAGAGAGAGAGAGAGAGAGAGAGAGAGAGAAAGAGAGAGAGAGAGAGTGAGAGAGAGAGAGAGAGAGGAAAAGAGAGAAAGAGAGAAAGAGAAAGAGAGGAGAGAGGGAGAATGAATGAAAGGAAGAAATAGATAACGAGAAAGAGATAGATAATGGAAAAAGCAATGAAAATACAAGAAGAAAAGCAAAAAATAAATAATAAAATATATAATAATTTAAAACAAACAAATACCTTTAGAAAAAAATAAGAAAAAATAAGTTGATAAAATGTCCCCAAAGAAATAGAAAGAGAAAGACAGACAAACACAAATAGAGAAAATGATTGCATGAAAGAGCTCCCACGGATTACGGGAAGAGAGGGGGAAGGGGGGGGAGGAGGGGATAACCCTCTCTTCGTAATAGTCCAAGCAGGGGGGGAGGGAGCGAAGGGGAAGGGAGAGAAGGGAGGAAGGGAGGGAAGGGGGAAGGGGAAGGAAATAGGGAGGGAAAAGGGAGGAGGGAAAAAGGGAGAGAAGGGTTGGGGAAAGGGAGTAGGGAAAGAAGGAAGTAGGAGGGCATGGGGAAGGGAGGGAAGGGGTGAAGGAAGAGAAGGATGGAAGGGAGAAAAGGGAGGGAAGGGTGGAAGGAAGAGAAGGATGGAAGGGAGGGAAAGGGGAAATGGAGAAAGGGGGAAAAGGGGGAAGAGTGGTTAGAGAGAGAAGGGGGAGTATAGAGGCAAGGGGGAAGTGGAGGAAAGGGAGGAAAAGGGAAAAGGGAGGAAAAAGTGATATAAAGAAAAATGGATAAGCAGAGAAGACAGAAATAGAAGTAAGAATAGAACGGAGGAAAGGGAGGGAAAGGAGGGAGGAAAAGGGAAAGAATGGAAAAAGTGGATATAAAAGAAAATGGGACAAAGAAAGAAGACAGAAAGAAAAGTAAAGATAAAAAGGAAGAAAAGGGAGTAAGAAAGGAAGGGAGCTAGGAGGGGTAGGGAGTAAGGGAGTAAGGGATACCCTCCGGTCATCTAGTTAGCGGCGTTTCGCTATTATTAAGCAAAATAAGCACAGTTGATGACCTCACTACGTATTCGCAGGGGGTTGATGAGACCTGGGGATGGGGGGAGGGGGAGGGGGAGGTCATGGAAAGGGTCGTGACAGAAATTTCTTATTGCCTCCTCAAGTTGTCCTTTGGGATTAAGGGAGGGGGGGAGGGAGGGAAGGGGGGGGGAGGGGGGGAGGAGGGAGGGAGGGGAAGGGAAGGACGAGATAGGAGTACTTATATATATATATATATATATATATATATATATATATATATATATATATATATAATATATATATATATGTATGTATATATCTATGTGTGTGTGTGTGTGTGTGT
>NW_027213746.1:85000-92500 GCF_042767895.1 Penaeus vannamei | reverse complement strand
TTATTTGTGAATATTATTTTGACTGTTTAAAAATCGAGCATTTATCATATGATTGAATTTGGACATTGCCTGGAAACACTATTACCGCGTGAACAGCGAAGTGCGACGAAAACATATACCTTTTTATCATCAAGATGCCTTGCATGTAATTATTTGATGTATTTGGGTAGTTGTATTGTTTTGCTACATGTCCACCTAAGTGAAAATAGCCATATTAATATGAAGGCAGAGACAAAAAAGAATTAATGACTGAAGAGAGAGAGAGAGAGAGAGAGAGAGAGAGAGAGAGAGAGAGAGAGAGAGAGAGAGAGAGAGAGAGAGAGAGAGAGAGAGAGAGAGAGAGAGAGGAAAGAAAGAGGAGAGAGAGAGATATATAAGCCACTTGATTATATATATGCCGTGGTTGTGCTTTCTAATGACATGCATAGATTAACGTGTAGGACAGTTTCACTGTACCTTTTTTGGTCCAAAAAGCAAGCTGTGTCCTGAAGTCGGGATGTCCGACTAATGCTATAGATGGTATATAAAGAACTACACAAGCTATAATAATTTTCTTTGTTCTTCCAATAAATAATATGCCTTATTGTAACTCCAAAGACACATTCCATCACATTTCTGGTCTGTGTTGCAGCACCTCTCTTTGTCTTGCCTGGACATGTGCTATCAGGTAACTAACTATAACAAGTAGCCCAGATTTCCTTATTCGAGGATATAGCACATGTGAGTTTTTAAGGATCCTGTTGCTATGCACACTTCCTGGCCAACTAACAACGATGTTAATGAATTTCAAATTTTCCTTCACATATACTCTTCACATTAATTGAAAATTATCATTTCCGGCAACAGTAGAATTCTGCACCATTCACTCCTGGTCCTCTGAATGGGATGTGTGATCCTCTGTGTATGCGGTAATTCTAGGCATCCTTGCAATTGTTTGAAGCTTCTGGATATTTGCAGCCACGTGTTATGCATCTAGAGATTTCATGTATCCTGATGCTAAGGTAGTTAACTGTTGCCAGATAATGCAGATAACCAGTTGAAACTAAGATGGAACACTTAAATCTGAACAGAAATTAAATATATATAATGTTAGTTTCTCTATAAGTAATGTAAAGTTTCATTTGAAAAAAAAAATACCTGGGTACTATACGAATCAGCTTATACACACCACTTTTTGCTTCGCAAGGCTGTGGAAATTTTCAAATGTCATGCAGTTTTATCTCTCACTCTCTTGTTACATCCACTGTTCTTCATTTGGAAAGTGGAAAGTTTTGTATCATCGTATCCACTGCGATAATTCGAGTGATCGCATGTATTTACTTGTCGTAGTGCCTGCAATATATCAACGGATCAACACACACAATCTTCCTTTCATATATTTGAGTCTGTTAGGCTAAATCATAGGGCTACAAGATGAATTTGGAGATATTCCTCCCATCGAAGATAATACCACATTATATGGCGGACACATGAGTCGAACATACCTTTAATGTACAGAAACACGATGCATCTTTATATGTGAATTTCATATTAACAGACATACGATACGATTCGTGATTAATGAAAATAATTATCCTTAAACTAACGTTAGAAAAATGTCTCTATTTTCTGTTATGGCGCGATAATTGCATCTAATTTAGACCTGAAGCTCTGCGTTATTTTATTGCAAATCGAACAATTTAGAATCGAAAAAAAGAATTGCGCTTTGATTGGCCAACAGTAGCGTACATATCTTTGGAACTAGGTAGAGACATACCAAAAAAGGTTTCCACAAGTTCCAACAATGTGGACAATATGACTGAGGATGTATCAAAATGTTGGGGGTTTCAGCTACTTTTCACTGTCCTTTGTTACATTGTGCCATAATCATTTGTACATATAGTGCACCTATATTTTTTAGTGTTGCCGTTTGGCAGATATAAATCTGACGGGTATAACATACAAGTTATTCCTTAAGATGCCTCAACATTATATGTCAATAAATGTGTCTGACAAAAATACAGTATACCGATTAAACGAAGTGTCTGCAGGGTTATACCCTCCTCGAGTCATACAGCTTATTTTCAGCAAATTAGGTTATTCTAAAAATGGTGAGTGACATGCCATCTTCAAACTGATTTTTCCAGACGAAGGTAGGTGTCAATGCCAGTAATGCGAGAAAAAAATAATTCAATCACAAATGCAGTGTGCTCTGTGTTGGTTTCACCGGCATAACTCTGAAGTGTGGATCATAGTCTATTAAGAAATGCTACTTCGACTATTTATTTCAACTACTTATTTCATTTTAATGTCGCATATACATTTTCCGTTTTTTAAATAAAAAAGCTAAATCTTAAATGCATAAAATTTAGGGAATGCTTTTAGGGACGGGCGAACGCCCCAGTTTCTCGATAGAACTTTAATATTTACCGAGCAAGGCACAAAGCAATTGCATTGAAATCGTTTAACAAATCAAAAGTAGATGCTAGCTTTACTAATTTTAACACCTGAAGTATATTTTAGTTTAATAAAATTTCTTGGACTGTTTTTATTTTCTGAAATGATAATTTTACATCTACCGCATAATGTACATTTTCTGCATTCACTTAGGCAAAGCGGTGCAGTGTCAAAATCAAATGAATGATTGACCCGACTAAACGTTTTACGAGGCGCGCTGTATGGCAAGCAAGGTGAGGGCTGGAGGTAGTTTGCTTCGTGAGATATAGATTGTCTACATGTCTCGAACCCTTTTACAGTCTCAAACAGGAAAATAATTCATCTCTCTCTTAACAAATCTCAGTGGAGTCAGCTGTGCTAAGACAGTTTGTTATGATAACCAGTTAATAGATACAGCTGTGTAAAAAACTATCGTTAGGAGGGGTCTCGTAATAGGGTTTCGAATTTGCCTCGTTCTGTCCCATGTCTCAAATAGTATGTATTCACTGTAAGATAATGATTTTATTTCTATAAAGAATGGAACCGCAATATTCGGATAAGCCACGCATACCCAAAAGTAGTTGGAAAATCAGGAATACCGCCAGTTTTGTAGCGTTAACAACTATATTTCAAAAAGTATTGTTGCTTGTGTCAAAATGTTTGGCATGATTTTCTATCGATATTTTTCTGCGTAGCTGTACATTGCACTTAGAAACTGTTCATCCTGAGCAGGTTGTGCCAGAGCAAAAAACAAAAGGGACTAATAAGCAAGAAGAAATGACAATATAAATCCACTTGACCGCCTTCAGTAATTGCATGTAGCTGTGCTGTGAATTATGATAAGTAAATGTTTGATTGCTGTTCAGTTTGCAATTACGTTATCTGTCACTCAAACGGTAAATTTATCTTCAGTCATGAAAAGTATGCATTCTGAAATATAACATTTTTAATCAGACAGTATTGCCTACCTTTGTGAATCGGGCTTCTCTGTTTTTTATCATCAACAGCTTCAATCTGTGAAGTTTGTTGCATCATTGTTTTAAATGACAAAGAAGAGCATTTTTCAGTTGTTAAAATACTAAACTGTCTTCTGTATTATACACAATTGATAAAAGTAGTCATGCACTTTTCATGTACCCTTATTTAATATCTATTTGGGGTAAGATTGTAAATATGTAAGCACCCAAACCTAAAAGGTAGAAATGTGAAATATGGCTTGAATTTCAACGTAACCGAGTTTAGGCATATCTACAAGAAATCATCATTAGAAAAAATCGTCCGATTTCTCTGAGAGGACTTTTGATGAAAGAAATTGACCTCTGAATGGATGTAAACATCACTGCAGGTGAAGGTAGCAAAAACGGTTAACAAGGCCATATTTTGTAGCTATTAACAAAGGTTTAAAATTGCTGAACTCTGTTTATTCAGATGGTACACAAGTGCTTTCAACTGGAGAGATCTTGCAAGCAGATGTTTCAACTGGTAGATATTGCATGGCGTTTCAGAAATGGCGACTCAAGCATGCATATTAATTCGACTATGGTAATGCAGGGATCTGTACATGGCTTTCAGAAAGCCTCACCTAGCATCAGAAATTTACTTTCCAGCAAAAGCTGTCGTCGACCTTCAGTAGCCTAACTTGGTGGTCAGATGAATTATACCAAATAAGGTGCTACAGTCACTATTTTTTGTACAACTCAACCTCTCAAAGTAATTGGATGATAGTCTTCATCAAGGAAAAATGCCTAGTTGAAGTATACATTGTAAAAAAGTGTAACAGTATATCTGGCAGGGCTGTATCATAATCAAGGCATCACCATACAGCTGACAGGGCTGCACCATAATCAGGGTGTTATATGACTGGCAAGATTGTATCACAGTCATGGTGTTACCATACAGCTGGCAAGTCTGTATCACTGATTACAGTGATACTAGCAAATGTAATTGGAAATAATAAGTTATAGACCTATTCTCTAGGTAGCAGGGATATATCACGATAACAAGAGAACTTTGTCTTCGCCACTTTTTTTCCATTGTCTTTGCTTCATTTTTCACTGTAGTTGAAAAAGTTATAGATGAATTAGTGTGTAAACATTTTTCATGTATCCTTGTCTCACATTCTTTTATTATATTTTCGCTTTATTTTTTTATTTTCTTCAAGTAAATTAATGATTGTATAAATATACATTTGTATTACAAGGATAAGTGTAAAATTATGAACACTAAATTATCGTTTTACAATGCTATATGTTACAATATTATTTGATAGGGGCCTGGCCTCCTTTTTATCCAGACTGAAAACACTTTGGTGACTAATTGATCTTACTTATATATGACCGAGGTAAAAGTCACCTGTCTCAGTAAAGTAATGAACCAAAAGGTTTTGTTGCTTGCTTCAGGTCTCTTCATTTAGCGTCACTATACTCAAGATACTTCTTTCACTGCACCATGGGCGCCTACGCAAAACAGACAGCCGTTGTTGGAGCAATTTTAATTAATTAATAAAAAGAAAAAAAAACAGGTGTGGGACTTAGGGGCAAGCCAGACCTTGAGGGGGAACTTGTCCCCCAACTCTCCCTCCCCCTCCAATGACGCCCCTGATGTGTTCCATTTGGATAGTGTGGGATTGTCTCTTCCTGTACTCTTAATTTAGTCTGCTCACAATTTAACCATTTCCAAAATACGCTTTAATTTCCTCTACTCCGTTTCACGTGCCCATTCCTCTACGTTTCCTCTACAAAGGATGTTCTCATTTCATTTTAATTATCATTCCACTGCTTATTCTTTTGCTTTTACTGCTGCTCTTGCCCATTCTTCTGATGCTGCTCCTAAATGTTCTTCATCCTTCTCTTCCTCCTCCCATTTCTCCTGCTTCTATTCCTCCTCCTACTTCTTCCCCTGTTTCTCACTCTCTTTCTCCACTTCCTTTTTCTTTTTCTTCTTCTTTTTCTTCTTCTCCTTCTTCTCCTTCTCCGCCGCCGCCACTTCCTCCCCCTCCTCCTCTCTTCCTCCTCCTCCTCCTCCCTCTACTCTTCCTTCTTCTCCTCCTCCTCCTCCTCCTTCTTCTTCTTCTTCTTCTTCTTCTTCTTCTTCTTCTTCTTCTTCTTCTTCTTCTTCTTCTTCTTCTTCTTCTTCTTCTTCTTCTTCTTCTTCTTCTTCTTCGGATTCTTCTTCTTCTTCTCCTTCTTCTTCTTCTTTTCCTTCTCCTCCTTCATCATCATCTTTTTTTCTACTGAGTCTCCGCATCTCTGCGAATAGCTAGCTAGCCATTATAACGGTATTATTAAGCTTAGTCGTTGAGTAAGTATGCGTTCAAAAGGAATTCTTAATAGGCATTATGGCTGCCAGCGCTTTCAAACGCAGTGATATCATACGCCTGCATGTGAATGTGTGTATATTTAAATAGAAATAGAATATATAATTATATACGTGTGTGTGTGTGTGTGTGTGTGTGTGTGTGTGTGTGTGTGTGTGTGTGTGTGTGTGTGTGTGTGTGTGTGTGTGTGTGTCTGTGTGTGTGTGTGTGTATATATATATATATATATATATATATATATATATATATATATATATATGTATATAGGTTACACCTATGGTGACAACTTCAGTATCCGGACCTAAATAACCCGCGCTAATTTCAAGACTCATTGAACAGATTGACCGTCCATAACTGGCAAAATTCGTAGTTAACCACAGATATTAGCATCGCTAATAAAGAGCATCATTACGTCTACCAACCGCCCACCGACAAGACGAGCAGCACCAAATGGAGGTTAACGAACAACAGGCGTACCACCACCTCTGCCCGCGCCATAATGGATGTAGATTGCTCTATCAGATTACCGTCCGCCATTTGTTTTGATCGCGGTGATGAGTGCGTCAGCGTCGCTGTACAGTCGACCTTCTGGTAGAGGGTGGAGGGAGGGGGAGTCTTCCATGCCATGATGGGGTCAACTGAAGGGCACGCTGTCAGAATAAAGGCCAAGGCAAGAGGAACAATGTTTGTAGAGGGGCAAAGGCGGAATGCACTTTCGCGCGCGCGTGTGCGTATGTTTGTGTGTGTGTGTGTGTTTATGTGTGTGTGTGTGTGTAAGTGCGCGCGTTTGTGCGTGCTTGCGTGCAAGCGTGTGTGTATGAGAGAGAGAGAGCGCGCGCGTGTGCGTCTGTGTGTGCAAGTGAAAACGTATTTGCGTGCTCGTGCCGAAGTGTAGGAGGAAGGAAATGGGAAGAAAATGAGGATACATTAGAGTGGGAAGACGGCAGAAGGTTGACGGTGTCAATTTTTAAGAGAGAATAACACGAGATTATAGGGACCGCGTAGTTTTGCGACACTTTTTTCAGCTTTCAAATGTGGTTATCGAAGGCTTTGCTTTCTCACTCCTCAAATTCAAAAGGCCCAGTTTTTACAGTGCTTATTCAATAAATTTCAACTTGATTCTAAATATTGTTATATCCATATCTATTGACAACAATAAACAACATTTTTATTGTTTATTATATCAGTTTGGGCTACAGGATCTCTTTTGGAAAATTTCGAGTAATTAATCCCTGATTTTGTTAAATAGCGTGGAATTCGGCCATAATGAGTGAGGATGACGTGACGCGGTAAGAAAATGTGAGAGGCAGACCAAGAGAGAAGGGATGAAATCTGAGTGTGAGGGACAGCTTACTCGAGAACCCAATGAAGTAAGAGAAATACAAGACTGACAATGCATAGGTAACAGCTTAGAGGGGGGGGGGGAACTTGGTGGATCAAACACGACAACAAGAGCAAGAGCAGAAAATAGCGTGGACAAGGGAAGTGAAGGAGGGAAGCAAGAACCACGAGGGATATACGAATGCAGGAAGAGTAAGATGGGGATTAACTCTATAAAATAAAGGGAAACGGAAGATAATGATGAAAGTCGATGGAAGTGAAGTCGAAAAGAAAGAGACGAAAGTAAATGTACCAGAAAAAAAATGCATAAGGAAGGCCTTAATTTTCCTATGCAATCTGTCGCCATTTTATCATATCCCTGCATATACGTAATATATATACATTCCAGCATGCTAACACAAACGCACACATATATCAAGTGTCCTAGA
>NW_027213746.1:70000-72500 GCF_042767895.1 Penaeus vannamei | reverse complement strand
CTACTTTCAAATATCTACTTTCACTTCTCTGTAGTACTACACAGCGCGTACCCAAAACAACCGGGGATCTTCTAGTTACCACTTCCATACTGTCTTGCTTACATTCTACCTTTAAATCTACCACAGCCAGACCCTCCTACCATATACATCCATCCAACTTTGCGGCTACTTCTACCCACCCCCTACCCTCCCTCTTCCTTCCACCACCCACCCATTACCTTTACCATATATAATCAATGAATTAACGCCATGGGTTATCTTATAAAAATATATATTATTAATAAATATGCTCATTTAGGTTAAAACACATGTAACCTAAACACAACTGAAGACGTGAAATAAGATTACTAGGTACTGCGGCAAGTTGTGATGTTCCAGTACTTCGTGAGGTAGAGAAAAACCTTCAATGTTGAGAGGCGAAAAATGATAACTCGCTCACTTTTTATGCATTTATAGGTTTGCCATCACATTAAAAGGTATAATTGCCTATAAACTATATTACACCTAATTACGTTTCTTTTTAATTGTGTGATTGGTGCGTGATGTAGCCCAACAACACCTCCGCGCCAGACTTTTAAGAAGACCACTCCAATGCGGTGTGGGACGTTGGGATCCAACATTTCGTCTAAGAATACAGCTGTTAGTTACACAGTTCTTGAGAACACAACCCCTGCAACTGAGATTGTAGCTACAACTGAGTCTGGTGTTCGAAATAAAATAACCAATATGTCATTATCCAAACAAACATGGCAGTTTATCTCTTTAAAACTGCTAATATTCATGTAGTTGGAGTTGAAGGGGGTGGGTTATGCTGGGAGGGAGTAGGAGGAAGTGGTGTAAGGGGAATATGAGTGGGGGGAGGATGGGTGTCAGGGGGACAGATATCGGCAGTAGTTGGAGTGGAGAGGGATGGGTTGTATTGGGAGGGAGTAGGAGGGATGGGTTGTATTGGGAGGGAGTAGGAGGGAGAGGTGTAGGGGGAATATTAGGAGGATGGATATTGGTAGTAGGCGGAATTGAGGGGGTTAGGTTGTGTTGAGTGGGAGTAGGAGGAAGGGGTGTAGGGGGAATAAGAGTGGGAGGAGGATTGATATCGGCAGTAGGCGGAATTGAGGGGGTTAGGTTGTGTTGAGATGGATATCGGCAGCGACTTCGAGTGTGGAGGTAGCACGAGTTTTGTGTCTCAATCATATAGTTTTGGATATCTCGCATAGTTTCTGCAGTGGAGTTTGTTAGGGAGTTTTGTGAGGCAAAGGTTCTCTTATGAGGGGGGAAGAGAAGACTGGTGTCTGAGGAATAAAGGCAAAGGTAGGTGGAGGTGAGTGTGCAATAGGGGAAGAACCGGGGAAACATTTAGCCTGTCTGCTGCGGGTAGTGCGGGGAGGGAGAGGGGACGGTGTTGGGGCTGTAGTTGAGATTGGAGTGTCTAGGTTTAGAGTAGTAAAAGAATTTGACTGGGGGAGGTAGAATGTAGAAGTGGAAGTGGGGAAGTAAGTAGGTATAGGGGAAGGTGTAGCAATTTGATTGGTTATGACCGGGCTGGGCACATACAGCAGTGTTTGGCAAGATGTCCAAAGCGTCCACAGTTTTGAGACTGACTGGGAGGGGATTGGTATGGTCGAACAGGGAGGCATTGTCCACCAATGTATACATGAAAGGTCATGTGTACGGAAAGTAATTTTGGCAATGTTGGGCGGTTTCTTTCCATGACCTCTAGTTGGAATGGAGTAGCAATGTACTGATTTCACGTCTTGGTCTTTGAGGCAGCCGAATAAGCCCTCCACAATCTGACAATCTTTGGTATCGACTGGGCAGTTTGTTAGGGAGATAGAGAGTTCCGGTACAAGTATTAAGAGTTGGATGAGGTTCTGCAGGAATGGGGTTGCCAGAGAAATCAGTTAGATTTGATAATGCTATAACTTCAGTTTCAGATGTGAATGTTACGAGACGGGAGCAATCGCGTCGGATACGGAAAGGGACTCTGCCCACTTGTTTTTGGAGGCATTGTTGAAAGAGAAGAGTGTTGCTTGAGTAAGGAGCTGTAGAAGGGATCACGAAAATTGTTGATGGGAGTAGTATTACGGAGAGATGGAGAATAAGGTTGTAGGGTAGTAATAAGGGAGGATAGGGTGACTGATGAAGAAGGTTGTGGGGTGATGAATTTGAGGAATTTGGGAGAGTAGGAATGTCTTCTGGAGATTGAGTCTCGGTTTGGGTGGGTAATGCACTAGAAGGCATTGAGGAGTTGGTAGTAGTTGTAGTGTTCAGAGTCTTGGTCAAAGGAGAGCCTGCAGTCGGGGAGCCAGGAGAGTTTGAATTGGTGGGGCTATTTGATAAAGGGGCAAGCCTTATTGCCCCTACTAAGGGTATTACATCTTCATTACTGGCCATGGGAAGCCATGACTATATTGGGGAAATAAACAGTCCACTCTTCAGGGTCCCCTTGAGAGGTAAGGGCTAGACAACTAAATCAGGGGAATACCATGCCCATGGTTCCCAC
>NW_027213746.1:45000-47500 GCF_042767895.1 Penaeus vannamei | reverse complement strand
ACATGGCTGGGTACCCAGCAAAATCTGACAGATTTATGACGTGTGGATAGATAGAACAACCAGTTCTGGATCTTACAGACAAGGGGATTGGTCGAGTGCATAGACTTTATGAGGGTTAAAGAGTTACGGGAGTCAGTAAAATAGTGAAAGAGGAAGAGGGGGTGAGTATATGCGTCTTAAGGCAAAAAGGAGTGCATACAGTTCTGTAGTAAGGATACTAGATTTGGAACCGTCAGTGTAAACATGAATGCTGGAGGAATGAATGGAGACATGGTCAAGGAAATGAGTGAGAAGGATAGAGGGGGAATATCTGATTTTGGTGGGTCAGGGAAAACTGAGGAGCAAATACAAGGGTTAGGTATAAACCATGGAGTAATGGAGTAAGCGAAGCGCTTTGGTGCAATCAAAATTCCACCATGGAACACATTTAGAGGTATAAGATCTTGAAGTTCGAGGAATGGCTGTATAGGCAGCTCTTAGGATCGTGGTTGTAAAACATTGTAGCATATCTGAAATGGACAGTAAGGGGGTAGAGGGATACGTATAGTAGAGAGTGAAGTGAAAGTATGCCAGTCAGCTCTATCAAAGCACCAGCATGGGGGATTAGGAAGTGGTACATATGAAATAGGAGAAAGGAGTACTGGGAAGTGGTCACTATAGGGGAAGTGGTCTAGAACTGACCAATGGAAAACTAAATGAAAAGTAGGGGAGCATAGAGAGAGCTCAAGGCATGAAAAGGATTGCGTGCGCATGTCAAAGTGTATGGAGCGATCTGAATTAAGAATAATTAGGTTATTTGTGGAGAGGAAGCGTTCTAGAGATCGGCCTCAGGAGTTGGTGGTAGAGTCACCCCACAGAGTGTGGCGGCAGCTGAAATTGGGAAATTAGAATTTCAAAGGCAACAAAGTCAATGGGATGGGATGGGGAGAAGTAGACTGAAATCACTGTGATCCAGCGGCAAAGAAAGATGCGAATAACTGTGCACAGGACAGTAGTTTGCATGGGATTTATGACATAAGGTGTTTTATGATGGATAAGTATAGACAAGACATAAAGGGAGTGTGGGGAAGAGATAAAATGGTAATTGGGAATTGGAATAGGAGGATGTGTGAGGAAAGTCTCTTGGAGGCAGATAATAGATGGATTATAGGAAGCAAGGATATGACGTAGGTCTGGTCTGTGAGAACGGAAACCGCGAATATTCTAATGTAGGAGAGCTATAGCTTATGAGTGATACCGCATACGGTACGTATTGGGGAATCTGGGGGAGAAGGAGCTAGGGGGTGTGAAGGAGGGGTATTAGGAGGTAGGGAATTTGGGGAAGGGCATTGTTGTGACATGAGTGATTCTCGTGTGTACCTATAGTTGGGGTTGAAGGGGGTGGGTTGTGTTAGGAGGGAGTAGATGTGGGGGGAGTATTAGTGGTAGGAGGGTGGATATCGGAAGGATGGATAGTTTGAGTTGAAGGGGATGTGTTGTCTTGGGAGGGATGAGTAAGAGGGGGATGGATATCAGGAGGATGGGTATCGGGAGGATGGATATCGGTGGTGGACGGAATTAAGGGGGTTAGGTTGTGTTGAGAGGGAGTAGGAGGAAGGGGTGTAGGGGGAATATTAGTAGGTGTATGAATGTCTGCTATCACGTCAAGTGTAGAAGGAGCATGAGTTATGGGATCTTGTGTCTCAAGCATATAGCTTTGAATGACATCCATAATTTCTGCCGTGGAGTTGGTTGGAGAGTTTTGTGGGACATAGGTTTTCTTATGAGGGGGGGAAGAGGAGACTGGTGTCTCAGGAATATATTTATATGATAATATAAAGGTAGGTGGAGGTGAGTGTGCTGTAGGGGAAGAAGGGTTAGAACGTTTAGTCTGTCTACTACGGGTAGTGCGGGGAGGGAGGGGGGATGGTGTTGGCGCTGTAGCTGAGATTGGGGTGTCTGAATTTAGAGTGGCAAATGAATTGGTCTGAGGGAGGTAGAATGTCGAAGTGGAAATGGAGACATCTTGGGATGCAGTGGGAGGGGCTGAGCGAATGATGTTACTAGAGTATGGAGTATAAGAGAAACCTTGTCGACGTGCTTCCTGTCTGGCTTCACACCATTTTTGTATTTGAGAGTTGCTACCTCAGATTCAAACTTGTAAGTGGGACAGCCTCTATAAAATACATTATGGGGGCCACTGCAGTTAGCACATGTACGTGTTTGTGCTGAGCAGTTTGATCGGTTATGGCCAGGTTGGGCGCATATGGGGCATCGGTCTGTGGAACGGCAGTGTTTGGCAGGATGTCCAAAGCGCCAACAGTTTTGACATTGACGGGTAGGGGGTTGGTATGGTCGAACAGGTAGGGATTGTCCACCAATGTAGATACGTAATAGAAGGTCATGTGTACGGAAAGTAATTTGGGCAATGTTGGTCAGATTCTTTCTTGACCTCTAGGAGGAATAGTGTAGCAATGTACTGATTTCACATCATGGTCTTTGAAGCATCCTGACCAATCTT
>NW_027213745.1:37500-40000 GCF_042767895.1 Penaeus vannamei | reverse complement strand
TCCCCAAATCTATTAACTGGTCGAGGTCATAGCGCCCTTTAGGTGTGCCGTCTTCAAATCTCTGACCCCATTTTGCTCTAATTGTTCAAAGTGGGGGCACAGAGCACATGCTTGTCCACGAGACAAGAAGAGATTCCTAAAGGCAAAATTATCCTTCGGAAATGCGAGAACTGACGTTAGGAGCATATTGAAAATTCTCCATCGTGCGCTTACCATCCAAATGATAGGAAAATAAGCAGCCAGAAAAGTATGCAGCCCTAAAGAATACTATTCTATCAAAAGTGATTGATGACAAACGTGAATATCGTAGTGTTAAAATATTTCTTGATGGTAAAACTACCATCATTGATGTGTATAACCCACATGATAGTGAAGTGGTAACTAAACCTCCTGAAAGTATGATACATAATGCTACTGTATTACTGTGTGAGTATTTTAATCGCCATCCTCTCCTTAGCTCTAACGGAAGCACCATAGGCAAAAACTGTAAGGTCTATTGTGACTCTCAAAAACCTTAGTGTCCCCATACACCTTTTATGAACCCTAGACTCATTATCTTGGGGTAAGTTAGATTATATAATCCTGTACAACCAGCACCCCCTCCCTAGCACTGCGAAGGCCATCCCATTCTTAGTCAGTGATCATTGGGCATCAAGTACTACCCTCCCATTTTTGCCAAAGAAGCCTTCCCTGCCACGTGTTCTTGTTACTAAACACCATGATTAGTTTATTAAAAGGATTGGTTGATGTATGAAGACTTTATTCCTATCAGTCTTGATCATTTCAATCAACTCTGTCATTACCCAGTTCCATTCCAGAAACCCTTGTCAAACATAGGTCTCCGTCCTCCAGAGGCAAACGAGCACATCACATAAGGTCTACAGTAAATTAGCTTAAACAATTGGGGAGAAACCCCGACTTAGATAAGGACCTCGATTGACTCCACGACTCCTATGAGTAATGTGTACAAGGAAATCAACGAAATTTAAGGCAATCCATATAATGTAACTCCCCATCCCCATCCAAAAAGGGCAGTACATCTTTCCTCAGTAAATGCAGCAAAATTTCTCTCTTGACTATTTTCCATTATCCATACGTTAAAACGCAACAATGGCATTGACTATCAGTGCCAGCTTTTAGATGAGGCTGATACACAAATTGCAAGTCATGAACTTCCTGCAGCCATTAAGGAGATAATGGAATAACTTATGGCATCATTCGACTCCTTACAAAGTAAGGGGAAAAAATCCTCTTCTTGGAAATAAGCTACTATCATTCCCATCCTAAGACAAGGATGCCCTGATGACTTTCTCTGACATCCCGTTTCTCTAAAACCTGTGAAAGGATTCTCACTCGTCTGCGCCACTGGATCAAGAATCAAATTCATCCATCTTTCTTTGGTTTCCAAAAAGGGGAAACACGTACGTGTTTAATCCATTACATAATTGGAAGTAAGGCACAGTCTTCATATATTTCAAGGGAGCATTCGACAGAGCCTCTTCCACTGCAATATTCCGTGAATTAATTCTTCTAGGAGTTAAGGGCATGCTTCTGCTATGGATAAAGGATTCTGTCTTCGAGAAGAGCAAATGTATGGTACCAGGGTACTCCACAAGGTGGAGTTTTGTCCCCTTCACTATTTAACATATTTATGCACTTTCTTTGCAAGCTCAGTGGTGAATTAGACCTATGCAGCATCACATCCTATGCTAATGACATTCTCATTCCAGTCTTTGATAGGAGGGAATATGTTCTTCACAGATGCAGCAAAAGGTGTGCTTCCCTTGGACTCATAATCCACTCTATTAAGACTCATAAGACCTCATAAAGTGCTATACATTCCAAGGTTAAGTGGACAAGTTATTGCAAATATTGACATCTACATGTATCTTGGTGTTATGGTGATTGCTCCCCACCTCATGCCTTCACTCGATAAATTGTTCAAACATCAAGGAAAGTTCCATAGAGCATTTAAAACCTTTACAATACACAAATAACATATATTGGTGCCTCCCTAAGAGTCCTAAGGTTTATGCATTCCTTTGTTAGGTCCATGATAGATTATGCGAGCCCAGTTCTTAGTATGTTGCTTCAATATGGTCTCAAACCCCTTGGAGTCTTGCAAAACAAGACCATGAGAATCATTCTAAGTTGCCCAAGGACTGCTAAAGTCTTAGCCATGAGGAAAAAAACTAGACCTCCCTTCAATTCATAGTCGTATCACCCAGGGCCCGGATTCACTAACGCACTTACGATGGTAAAATCATTGGTAACTATAGTTACCATGGTAACCAGACAGCGGTGGTATTCACGAACAACTTGCCATCGAGTTACCATGGTAAATTTTACCAGCGGTCAGAGCACTGGTAACTTCTGGGAAGACGATGTCATCACGTTATATCTCGTCAAAAATCAATATCTAATCAAAGTTTTAGGTTTGTTTTTACACCTGATGTAACTAATATGATGGCAAACATATATCGCAATACGGACTTAATAA
>NW_027213745.1:22500-25000 GCF_042767895.1 Penaeus vannamei | reverse complement strand
CACGGCTCACCATCTTCCTGCGCGCCCCTTGGCCTTGGCTGGGTCACTGATTAAATGTAAAATGTTGCAAGCTCTCCCATGCTACAAAAGTCACTAATTTCCCGTCCTTTCGTAATCTCGCGCTTCGGGTTTCCTATGAAATGAAAATAAAACTCCCTCACATTAAAAATAAAAGCAATAATACACCTAACATTCGCTTTCCTAAATGTGGACACGCACAACATATGACGAATGTTACCACTAATGCATATCTCATTTACCTATTCATCATACAAACCTTGAATTTCGGTCGATTTTCAGCTCTACATTACCATGTGTAAACATCATCTTAAAAAGTTTACATGTGCAAGTAGATGGCGTGACTATCGCCACCTTGAAAATTTCCCTCAGCGTTTCTTCCAGCGGTGGCATGGCACCCCCCCCCCCTCTTTCACGTCTTAATCAATTTTATATTTACGGAGATCTATGTCCGACTTTTTCTTGTACTGCTCTTCCTTCCGTTCCCAAGACATGGAAAGCAGTAATGAGTACTTTGACTTGGTTACTTCTTGGTAGTAACCTGCCGAGCCTGGACCAGCCCTCCCTACCCCGACGCACTGTGATATCGTACACAATATAAAATATATAGGCGTGATCTATACGTGTCGATGGCTAGGATCTTTAGCCATGTAGGTATCAACGTTTCTTTATCCGAAGCTAAAAATGACAATAAAGCGCTGCCTATCCAAGCACTGTTTCTACACAGCACGATATATTGCGCAATGTTCCAACCAACCCTCTGAGAACTGAAGGAAGACTAGCCAGCACACATCACCCCAAGAAAAGGCAATTTCTCCCTAACCAAACAAAAGATGCCCTTAGACCAAGACAGGGTCTGGGGGCTGGGCTGAGTACCCTTACTTTGGGGAGGCTACATCTCGGCCTCGACGATTGTGACCCTTACCCTCTCCCTCCTCCCCCGAGCGAGGTAGTACAAGTAAGGCCAGCACTCCCTTGCTCAATGCACTGCATCTCCCGAATGCAAGGTTGGAGGAAGACACGTGCCTCTCCCTGAAGATGTCGTGCTCCGAGGGGAGAGGAAGGGCTGTGAGGGGAACGCCTCTGTCAGCCCGGTCCCGATTCCACCCACACCGCTGGATCTGGGACTGCAGTGACGACTTCACCCGCTGTTCGCGGAAGAATGAGCGCAGCGGTTGTCACCGGTGGGCAGGTGACACGACCGGAGGTTCGTTCTGAGATCGAAGTGAAAGGAAAGGTCTTTCGTCCAATCACACATCATCTTGGTCACTCGAACGAAGTGCCTTCGACACAGCGTGAGGCTGTTCTCTCTTTTCTCTCCACTCCCCTTCTCTTCCTGTGTGTGTGTGTAAAATAAGAAGGAAGCATTCGCGGCCTGCCTTTCCGAGTTGGTCCTCTCTCGCCGCATGTCCTTCCCGCCTTCCTCGCCTGCTGCCCAGCCTAGGAATCCAGCGTCCGCAGCGCAGCTGGTCCTCGGTTTACCTGCCCATTTGTTTCGAACAGGTGGCATCGAGAGGGAATTTTTAATTAAGCGTATCTAATTTTCCCACGAATAGGAAAAAATCCAGCTGCACCTCACTTGAATGTCGCCAAAATATGACATGGAATATCAGTGACTTCTTAGGACAGCACCGACCTCCTCTCACCTATAACCCCCTCCCCCGCCACCGACTCACGCACAACCTACTCTCCTATATACCCCCCCCCCACCCCCTCCTCCTTCTCCACGCTCGCCGAGAACGTTACTGCAGCACTACGTTTCCCGCTGCCATTAAACATCTCTTATCTTACTGCTTCTCGCATTAACAACTTTGAAAAAATGTGCCATCCGTTAATTCTTCTTCTTCTAAGGGAACATCTAAAGCAGTGAATCACGCTACACGATTTCCTAACCACAGTTTATGGAATTGTGTCCGAATATGCTGATCCTGGCAACACGGCCCGCGCACCCGCCGTGGGTCGGAGGCCTCCGCCCGACGAGCCGGGACGCCGCGTGCGGCCCTTCACGCACGCACACACAAACAGAAGCAGTAGTAAACACAGCAGATAGGGAAAAAGACCTTGGAACAATCATAAACATGAACCTAAGCCCAAATGATCATATAAATGAAAAGGCCCATAAAACGCTTGGGCTGATTGCCAACATGAGGATATTCGTGTATGTGGACGATGTGATAATAACAGCCATAAGACCTGCGGCCGATTTAATAAATGTATAATTACCTATCTACCAGATATATATACGGTAGATATGCATGTCTAGACTGATAGATATGCATTTATTTCTGTGTATGCTTGTCCTTACAATGAATGTTCTTTGGGTCGCCCCCTGCACAATCTTAACAAACAGGCCGCCAATCTAGATTGCGGTACAGTGGCATGGAGTCCACACTTAAAAGGGCATGATTACGATGTTCAATTATGCTACAGGAAGAGTGAAATTAGACAGATGACTTTTTAATTCTGAACCCAAGAAGGACGA
>NW_027213745.1:15000-17500 GCF_042767895.1 Penaeus vannamei | reverse complement strand
GCTTCTGTGAGCGCGCGGCAATCCTTGTCTCATTCATAGAATGCCCGGGGCAAACGCCATGCCACAGCCATTCCTCAGATCCCTTGTCTTAGCAGAGGAGCTCCAACCAAAGCAGGTAGAGTTAAAGACTATATATGTATATGTGTATGTTTAACTGGAAGCACAGCTTTCACAATAACTTGAAAGTATACCCTACACGAGACGTGTCTCTGCGGGACGATGCTGAAGGACCACCAAGCGTTTTTTTTTACATCTACGACGCCCCTAGTCTTTCAGGGATTTATAATAATGACAGGACCTAAAAGGTCTAACCGAAGAATGGCGGCCCTGCCCCCCCAGACTGCCAGGACACCCCAGACTGCGAGGAATGTCTTCCAGCTGTATCGGACCCTCACGCCGAGCATTCCAGAAATGTCGGCCTCGAAAACTTGAGATCGTCTCTCTGATATCCAGAAGACTCCTACATTGGACCACCACGAAGGGCCTGCTGGAATCCGCATCTCAATGCAGCGCTGCCTGCATCAGGATGCCGCGCTGCCACAGAGTCGGTCTCGGAGAATACGCGCACGTGTACACACGCACGTGAAGGAAGGGAGGGGCTGCAAAGAACTAAATTTTGCGACCGTGCTCCGTCACTTCTCAGGAACGCCTCTTCTTTTATTGGTCGATAAGTAAGGACTCAAGATAACCAAGTAATCCTAATCTAGTAACCACAGTCAGTCACATCAACATGCTGAAAAGACGCTAGTAACAATTCTAACGACAGTGAAAAGATACATACACATCACAGAATTTGTCAAAAAAAAAGAAGAAAAAAAAATTCCTTCGGAATGTTGGCCAGCTGCCGCATATTTCTTTTTCTTAATTACTATGTCAACTCGCGGCTGTCATAACAGGGGTTCCCTCCGGTGCCAAGTCACCGGTGCAAGCGAGTGCCAGTGCCGGTGGGCGGGGCCAGTGGGTGGGCGGCCCTGCCACCGAGCCGCCATCACAACCCACTATTTTCGTCATGGCTTACCAGCACGGCGACGCAGTTCCCTGGACGTCATTCCCTGGCAGCCAATGACGCCGAGCCTTGTTGCAGGCCGCCCGCGACCTCGTCAGGCCGCGTCTGATGAAGTCATTGACGCTGCATATCCGGCGAGTGTTATGGGGAAGGGTACGCTTAGTGGGCGTAAGGGCAAGGAGCCGCGCCCGCCACGACCACCACCGGCCCTGGCATCCGCGGAATGTGCCCACACCTGCGCCCTGACCTGCCCGGCCGGTCTCGCCACCTGCTACGCACTTCACCTCAAAGGCAACTTTATCTCAACATGACCTCGACACGCACGTCGCACGCATGAACGCAACCCAGGATGCCCCTCCACTTCCACTCTACTGCAGCTGCCTTAACAGTTTCGAAAGTACAAAGGTCAAGACGACGCATAAAGGAAGAGCGAAAGAGAAAGAGAGAAACCGGCGTTATATCAAACAATAGTATCAATTTCTGAATCAATAAATGCCTACCCATTGCGCTTCAAGGCATGACGAAAAAGCTATGTTAAGCAAATTTAAGATACGCCACAATTCTACATAAACCATAGGCAATGAATCCAAAACCTGATCAGCATTTTTCTAACCGACTGCATCGTCTCTTTAAAGGACTTTGTTGCTTCAGAGAGTGTGCACTCGACGGGCAGGCAGCCTTAGGTACGGAGAGGTGGAAACCGCTGTGCCAGACTCACATCGACCGAAAAAATCCCGACAGAAACAAACGGCGTCTTTACATTTCGGGAAAGAGAAAGAAGTAGATCCCTCGCCGACGAATAACTTTCTCGGCCGATAATTGTCAGGCCGGCGCGGGCCTCAGCTGCGCCCCTCCCTGACGGCGGCGGAGGCAAGCATGTGTGACGCTAGGTCCTCGCGGGGCGCTTCTGGGAACTGTTCCTTACGTGCCACGGACCCTGAGGCAGAGCCCCTCGCCCCTCGCCTCGACGAGGCTCTCGGCTGCACGGACGCTCGCGCTCGGAGGCCGAACCCACAGCTCTTGAGGACGAACTTTCATTGGCATATTTACCCAGAAAACAACAGCAATAACAAAACCACAGTAAGAGCGCATAACTAGATATTCCTATATCGGAATAACAAAAAAAGAGAAAAGTTCCTAAGGAAGCTGGATCAATGACGTGTGTATGTGCATGTGTGTTTGCGTGCGTACGAGTGTATTAGTATGTGTGCGTGTGTATGTGTGTGTGTGTATGTATATTTGTATATGTGTATGTTTCTACTTGTACGAAAGTACGTGTATGCATGTATTTGTTTGTGTGTATCAATTTTTTTTTTTTTTGTGTGTGTGGGCGTGCACGCGTTACTCCTGTCTACATAACCAGCAAAGGCCAGCGGCGCGGGGGGCGGCGGCAACCCTTGACAATGTGTGGCATGGCGCGTTCCAATCTCCTCTTCCATCACTTTCCTCTGCACGTCCTCCTTGTCGTCGTCGTCGTCATCCTCCTCCTCTTCC
>NW_027213745.1:0-7500 GCF_042767895.1 Penaeus vannamei | reverse complement strand
CAACTCCATCAGTGATTATGACCTCTATGTCTGTGGGTCGTAAGTACCACAGAGTGAGATTGCGTATGGTCGGTTACGCCTGTGACGTCTTCAAGATGGCCAAGATGTTGAGCGGGTAGAGGGACCGGGACGCAGGTTATCCACGCATCCGAATTGGTTGTTCAATTACATTAGTGTCTCCTATATTCAACGATAACTACCATAATATATCCCCTAATAAATATCAACCAACAGCCCCTGATGAATTATTTATTAGTAAAACGCTAGAGGAGTTATTAGTGCTTTTACGTTCGTAGCGCTGATCGAGTCGTGAACCCGAAGTCAAACCACCGAGATTCCGACGTCTTACTCCGGCCAGACCACGCTGTCTTACCACTGCTGTTCTCTCTTGCTTCCCCTTCTCCTCCTCAGCATTTCTATCACCTTTCTTATCTCTTCGTTTTCAATTTGCAAGGATCCGCCCCCCCTCTCCTGTCCTTATTCTTCTTACATTTATGCTTCTGTTTGCTTTCCTGTGTTCTCCGCCGTGCAGATTCTGCTCTCCCGGTCTCAGGTGCTTCATCCCCTCCGCCTCAGCCAAAGCGGGCGATCGTTTGCTTCGTATTTCTTCAAGCTAATCTGGAAGCCGTCTGCGTCATTGCCTCAAGCATCTCCTGTCCTCGAGTTCTCTTGTCTCACCATTCTCAAAATCTATTCCCACCCGATATATGCATACTTTCGTCCTTTCGATGACAGACCTCCATCAGCCCTCTACGGTCACTACACAATTTCAACCCTCAAATGCCATCCGAGCCTTCCATAATCTCTGCGTTCACCTGGCATCCACCCGCGCAGTTCTCGATGCATATGCCTTCATGACCTCTCTTTTCTCCTGTTTGCTGAAGGCGTGACTCGAGCGATAGGTCGAGGCTAGCTTTAAGGGACCGAAAAAAATTCCAATTGCGAACATTTGGCAGTTTACTTTCCCTTTATTTTTTTTTAACCATTTAAGCGTCAGCAGGAAGCCGGCCACAGCCCAGGTTGGTTATTCTCCCCCCAAAGCCTCCCATGTAATCATCGGGACGCCCGTCGCTTATGCTTCTGAAGGCCTCGTGACGCCTTCAGCTCCCCGATCTGCCGCCAGCGAGCTTTCTGCCATCCTCGCTCTCCTGCCTTCCTCAGCCATTCTCAGATTATTGTATTTCTGTCCGGCGTTATCATGATCTATGCAACATCAGTGTGTGTGTGTAAATTCACTCCTTTGTCTTGGCGTCTTTGAGCAGACAGCATACAAAGGTTTTAAAGGAATCCCCCCCCCCCCAAGCCCCCGCTTCCACACACTCTGCCTTCGTCGCTTCCTCGCCATAATTTATGTCCCTTAATTGCCCTTTTTAACTTTTCCTGTGTGAGAGAACTACTCTTAAGTGATGTACTTGATTTCTTTCGTCTGTCTAGGAAGAATATATTTATTTTGTTTGCTTTTTCGTATCTTACAGCATACGAGTATTTACGTTTAAAGTTTCCTGAGCGGCTAGCGATACTTGGAATTAAAGCCACCAATATAATGCAGATTTAAGACTGCGCTGTTTCTGCAATGCATCACACAGACGAACTCTCTGCGCCGCAGCCACGAGCCTCAGACCCGCGCCGACATGCCCCTCACGACGGAACAAAGGGCTCGAGCGCTCCGGTTCCGCCTCCCTCAACGCCAGCCGAAATCCATACTTCGAGAGCGAATAGCGACAGCGCTGAGGAGGGGGGATTACAGTCTAAGGGGGGAGTGAGGGGGCAGTATGGGACCCCTTTCCCTTCCCCACTCCTCTCCATCATTCTAGGATGACTTGACACCGCGGTTCGGCGTGACGTCACGATATGGTTAACCTTTAGTCGGCAGGGTCAGGGAAAAGGGCAATTACCACTATGACCCGGAGCACCGTATCGGGCAGTCCAGGGCACCTGCTCTCTCCAGCCTCCGTGCCCGTCTCCCCTCACGCTCCTCCCATTCACGTCTTTCTTTGCCCTACTTATGCCGATTTGAGGACGTCCCTCTGCAGCTCAGTGCGGTTCAGTGCGTTCTCTTCTCGGCGTTTCTGCTCACTTTCGGTCCATGTGCGAGAAGCGCCTTCTCGTTCCCACCGCCTCGAGAGAGAGAGAGGCCCCGGACGCCTGGGGACGGCCACGGAGAGCATGTGCAGCGCCGAGGAGCTCGTGGATCCACAACGCGAGCGAACAGAAACAACGGCGCTACTTCTACAGCTTCGGCCAGTCTCCCTTGCAGCTCCCTATACCTGATCCTCCCCTCAGCAAAAAAAACGTGTCTCACATTTTTGTGCTGTTACTCAGACACAAATAAGGTTTTCTGTTGGCGGCATGGCGCACGTCGCCCCCTATAAAACACGACACAAAACATTCATTACTTGGGAGCGACTTCAATGCAGCCACAATCAACAATCCAAAAAGTAAAAAGGAATCGCATAGCGATGGTAAGCAGAGCAGTAAGCATAAATCCAAGAGCGAAGCCGAGGGTTCTAGGCACAATTTGGTCTTAAATTTTTAGAATGCTGAACGAGACTCCGGCTGCTTCAATAACGTCGCCAACCGCAAGGAATCTGTGGTTTCTGTGATGGAAGTTAAATAAGCCGGTTGGGGCGGAAGGGGGGGGGCGTGATGGCAGAGAAGAGGGTTGGAAAACTTTACTGAAGTTCTCATGGATTAAAAAAAAAAAAAAAAAAAAAAAAAAAAAAAAAAAAAAAAAAAAAAAAAAAAAAAACGTGATTTACGGAAAACCCTAGTTATCAATTTCCGTAATTTTCATAGCCCATAATACCGCTCGCACACCGGGAAATCCTTGGAAGCGGAGGAAAGGCGAAATGTGAAAACGGGACTTTTTGCGGGAGGGAGCCAGAGGAAGGAGCGGGAGGGGGGGGGGGTGAAGGCGGGGGACCCAAGCGGAACTAAGAACTAGCTATGTCTGATATGGCTTATGGGGATGCCGCCCATTGTTCCCCGGGGTGGGGGGAGCCGAGTAAGCCACCCCCGCCCGATGGGGGAGAGTAATGTGCGACCGCAGAGAGGCATCGCATAGCCGTGCGAGACTGGATCGTGACGGTAATGGCGGTGAAATGCTGGATTAATGGGCGTTGGTTGAAGCGAGAGGGCGGGGAGGACTGAAGTGCCAAGCTCCGTTTGAAGTGATAATGCCCGACGCTTCTCGAAGGAGCATTGGGCAAGAGCGGCCGCAGAGATGGCGGGCGACGAGAATGGAGCTGCATATGGGAGGGGGGGAGGGGTGAGCAGGAGGGTGGGGGAAGAAAGGAGAAATAGAGGGCGAAAGAGGGAGAGAAACTGTAAGAATTGAGGATGTGAAGCCGGAGATGGGGGTGGAGTCTGGCGTGGGTTGCCAAGCTTCCCCCTCCCTCCGTGCCGAGAACCGCGATGCCTTGCCCCAGTTCGACGATAAGTCATGTAGTTAGTGGGATGCGAAGAGCGGACGCGAGCGGTGGCGCAAACGAACAAATTCCGGCGGCAGCGGCCGGGATGAACGAACGGTAGTCTGGCAGACAGACGCAAGTCGCTGGCGACGGGGATCCACGGAATCACAAACGCTCCACGCAAAACACACGCAGCGCCAGGCTCTTCCTTGCGCCTTTCACTCCGGTCTTGCAGCTGCCTTCGACTTGACGCATTACATCTCCTTGAGGGAAACACACACACACACACACACACACACACACACCGCATCACACATACACACACACACACACTCATACACAGGGAGAGAGAAAACGAGAGCGAACGAGAAAGGCTGAAAGAGATTATTAGACAGAATTTTCTAAAGGGGAGCCTCGAACAATTAAAAATAAAAAGCAGTAAACGCGATCACGGACAAGAACTGAAGAACTCACGAACTGAAGAACGGCGGCGAGCCCTAACATAATCATGCACACGACGATTTCCAACAAAAACGCAAATTGCAGTGAAAGTAACAATTAATTCGTGGGAAGAGCTCCGTCTTTCCAGAGTTCCCAAGAGGGACGCAAAACACATCTGATTTCCAAGCCCAGATGTTTCGTCATTTCGCATTCGCTTTCAATAACAAGCTGCGGAGCTTACCAGTGGAGATGCAACTTAGTGCAGGTGAAAGATAGTTGCATGGGCATTCCTCCCCCGCGCCCTCCGATGCCTGATGGCGTCGCTGGAGTCGGACAGAAGGTTCACAGCCTTGGTTTTTAGGCACGTTCATCACTTCGTGTCCCTGCTCGGACATCGACTCGTTCCTTACGTATTTAGATGACTTTCGGATCGAAGGGCGTCAACTGTGGTCGTGCCTCTATTACCATGATTAACAAAATCTTCGACCAATTGCTGCATTCCGTTTCTTTTTGTTTGTCAATGTTCTCGTCTTCTTTACCTTATTGCCAACGTTCATTGTGCTACTGTTCTCGTTTTCTTTTTCTTCTGGGTCGCTGTTCTCGTTTTCTATTCCCTAAAGGTGTTCTGTGCAGTGATTTTGCGATCACGTCTCCCTCCTTTGGCCGGGCAGGGCATGGGTGCATTTCAGAACAAGCGGTGGAAAAATAACGGCCGGCAGGAAAAAGTTTCTTGACCTCAAACCTCGGCGCACTCTGGACAGTCCTCTCTATACGACGATGATTCTAGACGTTCCACTTCCAACAGATACTTTTCTTGCCTGACATGGTTATTGTCATCGACTGTTCCTTCCCTCCGCTGGGGGCTTCATGCCGTCCGATTCCCCATGTGTGACTTCAAACTCGCGTTCCCGCCCACTATGACTTCCGCTTCGGCGCCCGTATCTCATATGCTTTTAAACAACACACATGGCAAACTATTTAAATTAAATTATTGGCGATGTGTAGTATGTCTTACGAGAATCACCAGATGAAAAAACAAGAGTGAAGATAATTAGGATTCGACTTGCAACTGAATTCAACTTCCAGCTCCTCCGCCGAAGCATCTTCACTCCGAGCAGCACCGCCCTCGCTATTCGACGGGGACCAGGTGCTGCGTTCGAAAGCTCCCCATCGCATGCCAGTGACACGGCAGGTCGAAAAGTTTTCGATTTATAGTTTATGAGTTTACTATATTGTTTTTCTATTTAGAAACAAAATTACGATTCTAGTAGCTTATCAATTATCTCTATGCCTAATTTCGGTGATTTCAGTGTTCATTAGTTGCATTCCAGCCTGTCTTGCAGTCTGTCTCAGTCACAATCCGTCACAGTCAGTCAGTCAGTCAGTCACATACACACACAGACACAGACACAGACACACACACACACACACACTCATTAACCCCGCCTCCACACAAAGCTGTACACTGCCGGCCCGCCCTAGCCTCGCACGGGCCGTCTCCGTCTGACCACCGTATTTGGCTCACTCTGCCAATGTTGCTCTTTCAGACGTCCAAATGCTAATATATGCTCGACTGCTTGCATCTGATCGGTTTAATTTCCTTACAAAAGATTCTTCGCATCGTTGAATGAAGCATGGGACTGTTATAAAGCCATCCAGGAAACAAATAACAAAAATAATGAATGAATGTGCACGACATACAAAGGAACCAAGCGGAGGCAACACCGCACCTTGCCCAGCTCATGAATGGACGCAACCTTACCTACGCTGTCGTCATTACGTATGCTGCCGTCCCTCGCCCACTTCCAACACATGGTCATTACATACTGGCCTTCTCACCTTTTAATTACTCCATTAGACATCGTAACATCTAACATTAGCGTGAAGCAAATGCGTGTGGATTGGAATAAGTGCAGGCATTTTTGTGGGGCACGGCTGCAGGTGTATGTGTGGAAACCTGCAAGGATGGGGGTGGGGGCTTGGCCGCAACCCCTCACAATGGGATCATGAATGGAGAAGACACACACTGACGCACACATGCCCTTCCCTCCGCATGCTCATACCCTCCCTCCATCCCTCCCTCACTCACTCCTTCGCCCATTCTCGCGACCACTCCTTCGTGCCATTTTATCGTTCCTTCTTTCGCCCTCAGGACCGCTCCTCCGGTCCGTTTCATCATTCGCCTTTCTTTGTCTTATCATTATGCAATTCGCTGATTCACACGACTCCTTCTCACACTTGTTCCCAACCACACGGCGCCGGGGAAGTTGAACGGGAAAGTAAGTTCTTAGCCAGCGAGATATACATGTACTCATATGTATACATGTATATATACAATGTATACATTGTATATACACATGTATATACAATGTATACATTGTATATACATATACATGTATATACATTGGCATACAAGCTGACGGACATGCATGAACGCATGCGCACACCCAAACACAACTCTCTCCATCCCAATCAGTCTCCTCCATTCCTTAAGCTCATCCAGAGGCGTTCTGTGGATCGGTCAGCACTTCGTGATGTTCTCCTTATGCGAGCCGCCTCCAGCTGAAGATCGTAGCTGCGGCAGGTAGCAGGAGCCATTCAATTAGGTGATGCACTTAGGTCTTCGGAGCGTGGCTCTTGATAATATCTGCAAAACGAAGTTGCCATGCAACTACATGCACCTATGCTGCGTGGTTGAGAAAAGCTGCCAGGATGCATCTTTCGCCATAAAGATATCAAGTAAAGAAGCATAGGCTATTAAAATTCCTGTGGTCATGTCTTTCTTCCCTTCTCGCCCCTTAAGCGGCGTCTTTGGTTTAGTGTTTGTTGCAGATGCTGTGGGGTTCGACCGGC
Organism: Penaeus vannamei; assembly: GCF_042767895.1. Taxonomy (NCBI): domain Eukaryota; kingdom Metazoa; phylum Arthropoda; class Malacostraca; order Decapoda; family Penaeidae; genus Penaeus; species Penaeus vannamei. Next base: position 796 of record NW_027213745.1, on the reverse strand, counting down.
CACGAGGGAGGGAGGCCTCTGCGCCTCGCTCAAGAGCAGCGATCAGGAACGGTGACTTATGCTCGCGCAGGCACTGGAAAAGGCCGCCGTGGGGCCTCGCGGAGGGGCGCTTGAAAGCATCCTTCCATCCGAACTAAGGATGGAATGGGGGGAATACGCAACCTACCAATTACTTCTTGGAAGTCAATGAAAAGACGAAATATATGAGCATGGAGCAAGTGATGATAATCCTGGCGTGGGTTCTCGTACAATCATCCCCTTCATTCATCTTCCTTCATTAACGGAGGTCTCACCGAACGTGTGCAGCATCGTGTCCAATACAGCCGTTTTTCCCCCGGGCGTCTCGCTAACCCAAGCCTCAAGCCGCCCCTGCTCGTGGGTGGGTCCGAGGTCCGTAAAAGGGCGTGGGCGGGCGAGGGAGTCGAGGCCTTCCCTGAAGGCGCCGCCTGGGTGGGCGGCAGAGGTGGTTGGCCACTCGGTGTGCGGCGCGAGTGGAGGTGAGAACTCGTAATTTAATAACTCCCTTAGGGTGAGCGCTGCAGATTGCAAAGAAAAGTCGCAAAGAAGCTAGTTTGTACATTCCCTCAACGCGGCTCTCACATGAAACACAACGTTGCCAATTAGCATAATGCAGCAGGAGTAATCTTGTGGCTTGACGGACATCAAGATTTCCCGCCATAGGAATTTTGGCGGGAACCTGAGCAATGCATGAAACTTTACAAACGTTCATCGAATAATCGAATGATGGTAATTCTCAGCATAACTGGAAAATATCGATAGGATAACAATAAGTATG
>NW_027213741.1:0-18087 GCF_042767895.1 Penaeus vannamei | reverse complement strand
TGAGGCATGATAGTAAGGGTTGGCTACCTGCAGTGTATGCACATCTTTGTGACACTGCTCTTATGGGTTATACCACAGACATGACTGTATGCCACATGTATAACAGACATAAATGATAGAATAAGTGCCTCCTGATATTTTAAAGGTTGGCATAAAATAGTCCTCATAGATAACTGGAAGGAGTAAAAGTTAATATGGTTATATTGGTTAATGAATTATGAGGTTGCCAATATGAATTTTATAAAATAATGTTGGAAATAAAAGCAGGTATGCAATTTTTTCTATAATAGACAATTTTTGGGGTTAAACTTTGCAGTTTAAAGCATAATTTTACATTGTTTATCTTAAATACCTTTTTTGGGAAAAAAAAAGAAATTCTTTAAAGATTCTGCAGAATATTTATGTGATACAGGTTTATTTCTTTGAAAATGCAATTATATCTTTTCTCTTTTTCAGATTCTACAAGTACACAATAAGGTTGTAAGGTGTTTGTAAGGCGCACACACAGGTGAAGAGTTAAGTTGGAGGGAAGAGGGAGGGGGGAGGGATAGAGGGGGGGAACTCAAATGCAAGCTCACTACAAGTCCTGGCCAGAGCATTATCTGCTATGACTGTAATTTATGTTAATGTGGATTTCAATCAGATTGTTTTTAGTTACTTTGATGTGAAATGAAGGTAGTTTTTGTGGCATCAATAGAAGTGGTATGATTTTATACATGTTGAGTGTATACTTTTCCGCTTCAAAGTAATATGCAAATTCATGTACCATTTACTGCCCATAAATCACTACATTACACACACACACACACACACACACACACACACACACACACACACACACACACACACACACACACACACACACACACACACACACACACACACACACACACACACACACATGCATACATACACTGTATATTCACTAATTTACAAAGATACACATAGTTCTTGTCTTAAGAACAGCTGATGCAAGCTTGCATTCAAAAGTTGGGTAAGATCATACTAATTTCATATGATGCTCATTAGAATTAATGCAGCTAGTGCTTAATTCCAGTCAGATGTTTGATTTTTATGGAGTGCCATAGAAACTGTTTAAACCAGACTTGCCTCAATAAATGTTGAATCTATAAGAAAGCCAGTGAGTTATCTATTATGTCTTGTAACAAATACAGAACACCTTCCATATTTCTACAGATGGTTTAACTTTCATTTGTAAATAGAACACTTATACTGATAGGATCATATCAGTCCTAACCTGATCTATATGGGCAGCTGGACTTTTGCAGTGCCACAAATAATTCCTGTTCTTCAAATGCCAAAGGCTACACTTTGCATATTACGGGAACTTTTAAACACCTTGTGGCATTTAAACATCTTCCTATAGTATCTTGGACAGTAAACTAAATTTGTGCAATCATATCTTAACAATGGGTGATTGTGCTGTAGTAGATCACCTGAATATACATTTTTTCCTCCTATACTTCTTTTATATTTCCTATTTCTTTTTTAAGTGTGTTGTCAGAGTTTAATCTTGAATGAGTGAAAGTAGGTTGTTCCTAGATTTTAAATTGTGTGTACCAACATCTTGTCAAAGCATAATTAGATTTTTTCTTGTAAGAAAAAAAAAAAAAATCTGCCTCTCTATGTAAGTGGTTATAAATTTCTCCAAGGGCCAGAAATATTAATCTTATGAATATTGTAATTAATGTTATTTGTACCTACACGATCTATGCACCCTAGTACGAAGAAATCTTTTGTTTTAAGTTTGGGCAAATTTTTGTAATGATTATATACCTGCTTGTTAGGAACTGTAGGGCAAAACTTTCAACATTTGCACTTAACAAGTGTCACAGTTTTCTGTACGAAGTTCATGTTTTGTAAAATGTATTGGGAAGTCTTTAAGAGTGATTGCTTATGTTTTGTAACTGTTGTGTGTTTGTAAGATGTAAGACATTTAAGATTTTTTTTCTTCTAATATGTGATGCAGGGCTATTCAATAATAAAAGCTATTGCTTTAATAACAATACATAATATGGAATTCAGAATTATTGTTTTTTCTCATATTGTCATGATTTTGTAAATCTAAAAGGGATATCATATAATTATTGAAGCAACTTAGGCTGTAAAGTTTGCTGAAAGTTGATATTTCAGAGGCTTTAATAATTTGTGAGGTCAATTGTGCCAAATTTCTCTGTGCAATGTGTTCACTTAAGTTCCTAACTTGTACCTCAGCAGGGCCACTTTCATAAAGATTGATGAAGATAGGGTTTGCTCTGAGATTTGTACAAATTATGAGTAACATAATAAGATCATCATACATTTGCACCTTGATAATAATTACTCCTTATAGATAATACTTTTTACATAATGAGCAGAAATTAGGGATGTATTCATGATGTTAATGCCACTTTCTTCAGTCATTTCTAATGTAGATGTTTTTCTTAATAGAAGTTAATGTCGAATGAGTATTGCCAACATGTAATAGAAAATGAAGGGGAAAATGAAGCCATATCTTAAAACATACACTTTAATGATGAACCTAATTCATAAGGCTTTCAACCTTGTACAAAGTGGCTTCATATACAAATGAGAAACTTCGAAATTGCATGTGAGAAATCTGCCCAATATTTATGACATTTCACACAACTGTGTGACAGAGTACAGAGTCCCTGTCAAGAGTCCTTTGTCATGTTCCCATCATCCATTTCTGGATCTTATCTATATCAAGAGTTTTGTTATACAAGGAAAACATTTTGTATTATCACTAAAGTACTTTTACAGGTATATAGTTTTCAGTCCTTCACTTTTGTTGTATTATTTTCAATCCTCAAACCGATTCATATTTTTCTTAATCCATGTATGACAATGGGATTATGAACAAAATAAATTTTACTGTTTTTCTTTTTTTATCATAAGGAAAGTAGAGGGCATAATGGTAAAAGTAATAATTTTGATAATAATGACAATGAAAATTACAATAATAATTTATTATCATTGTAGCAGAGCGTAGACCCAGTAGAATTTAAAGTGTCTGGTTGAGTTCGAACTCAACCGAGAGTATGGAATTTTATTCAGGGAAAGATTCGTATGCAGTGAACAGATGTAAGGTCCCTGGCCTAAGGCACACTGTCATCACCCGATTAATAGGTTCAGGGACCATGTGTGTTGTCTATGTGGGTGTGAATGTTGTATCATAGAAGGGTGGAAGGAAAATACAGTATGTATGCACTGAAGGTTGGATGTGTGTGTAGATGTGAAAAGGGCGATCGCGTTGGCTGAATGCCTATGTGGACGTGCTTGGAAGAATAGAATTATTCCTCCCTTCGGTTTTGAGCATTCGCCTGCTGCAAGCGGGAACCCAGATATTGCATTATTAGTCTGTTCTTTGATATCGGCTTAATATACTCTGATTTATCTAGCCTTTTTACAGCCTTTCAGGGGTTGCGAGATATCAGAGCAACCAGCAATGTACTGTATAGGAGACTTGAGTCTGAGAAAGATTTAGGTATCTAGTCTTGGTCAGAACCAGAAATTTAGTGGTGGTAAATAAGAGTAATTTATAATTCTGATAGGAACTAAGTAAAAACTCTACAATGGTAAAATGTCTTCAAGGAGCAAGTTGCACTCACTAAGGAGTTACATGCATTTTCAGTAATGGAAAAGTAGAAAAAGGAGGTGATGCACATGAAACCAACACCACATAAACTTACAACGAAATGTAAAAATGTTATGATGGCAAGTTCAAGTTTCTCAGGTGACACGGATCACAAAGACTGACTGAGCACCCACAAGGTCAAGCAGAAATCAACAAGACGCATTAGACGAAACAAGACAAACACACAGAAACCTTTATAGATAAAATAACCAAGAAAACTAAGCATTAACTTAGTTGTAAAAATACTGGAAGGTACGGATCCTCTTGCAGCGTTTCTTTAATTCACTTGGTCCTTGTCCTTCTAATGCTCTCTAATACTTGGAAATGAAAAGTACTGCGGTGGGACTTCACAAAAGAAAATGCACCCTGCAGATAGTAATACAGTATGTCACACGCTAAAGTCCAAAAGATACCAGTTGTCTCCTACACACCACCAAAATTGCTTGGCATGAAGCGTGGAGTAAATCCATTCGAGGGCACAACATACTGAAAAAATCCCACTGCCAAGGACCAAAGTGATTTTTTTTTCTCGGCTATTAATCAGCAGCATATGGCCAAGGGTATTAAGCCAATGACCTTGTTCATTCTTACAATCTAGGTAAGGTCATAAAGTTTTGTCTCCCTTAGAAAAGTGATTACTTATTATTTTTTCGTCAACTGATAATATATTTGATAAAGTGAAATTGATATTTCTCATTCTGGAATAGTTCTAAATGGTTGTTTGCTGTTATTGTAATTGTGGAAAGTTATTAATATGTGCCTTTTTGTTTGGTATAGTGTGCAGTGAGGGCTTTGTGGAGGGAATCTTTTTTAACTAAGGAGTGAGGTGTTTTAGTCGGGTAGCATTGGCTCCTTTGTCGGGCCAACACCACCTCTTGTCTGTTCTTCCTGTGGGCTATGCCCCACAGTTCTATTGAATGTTTAATTTTGTTGATGTATAGGATGGTCTATTCACTTTGCCACAGGGGATGTATTTTTGCAATAAAGATCGATGTATGATTCGGCAGTCTGAAACTGAATTCGCATTCACTCGACCATACACCCGCACCCACGCATTGCTCTGTCTTGGATCTCTCTGAACCTCTGGCGTACCTCCACCTCCGGCGCCATGGCCTTGGTTGATGGAAGCCAAGCTTCGATGATGGTGAAATTGGTGGTTTCCTATGGCGCTTTCTTTGTCTGAACAAGGGTATCGATGGGAGAGAGATCTATACCGACTTTTCGGATGAGTTCGTGGAGTCATGTGGTAAAGGGCCTAATGCCGCCATTACCACTAAGGTGGCTCGGGTCTCAAGCCAGCGTTGCGGCATAGGTGAGCGCCAGCTGGCCGCGTCTGAATTCGAGGAGAAGACTCCAGTCCATGTGCATTTCAGGGGCCGGATTCTCAAAAGAGCCTTAAGTTTAGGCGCCTTAAGGAGATGTGGCGCCTTAACGCGTTTGAGAATCCGGCCCCAGGGCTCTAAGACACCTACGCACACGCATTCTGCACAATATCCAAACCTTTCAAACTTGAGTCTGATGACGAACCATACATGATTGACCCATAATTTAGTTTAGACTTAATCAGGGCTTTATATATCATTAGCAAAGACTTTTTATCAGTTCCCCATTTATTTCCAGAAATGCACTTTAGTAAATTAGGTGTTTTAACATTTATTCTTGAACTGACAAATGTGGTCTTTCTAATTAAGTAGGTCTTTCTAAAAAAGTAGACCGAGAAATCTAGCAGAATTTCGAATAGGTATTGGGTGGTTGTCTTGGGTTGACCTGAAGTTCGGCATCCTCCGATGTGAAAAAATACCCCAAAACTCTTTCTTGTGGCAAGCTTAAAACCCCACTGGAGGCCCCAGTTACGAATCATATCCAGTGCTGATTGGATGCGATTTGCCGAGAAGTCTGGATTCTACTGGAATGCCATAATGCACAATTATCAGCGTACAGTGAGTATTTAAGAATCCGAGGAGGAGCTGGTAAGATGTCATTGATCATACACAGAAATCTAGTTGGTGACAAGCCACTTCGTTGTGCGATAGTGACATTGTCAGAAAACAAATTTACAGCAAATTTGAATGAAACAAGGCAAGTTTCCACGTAATCCAAAAGCATAAAAGTTTTCTGAGTTGGCCGTATCGCCATGTCAAGTTTTAGGCCTTTTCTATGTCAAAAAATACTAAAATCATTGTTTTTTTTTTTTTTTTTTTTTTTTTTTTTTTTTTTTTTTTTTTTTTTTTTTTTTTGTAAATGCCTCATGAATATGACTCCAGTCTTACAGTTGATCGAGAGTTTGGCGTCATTTTCGGAAACCGCACTGTTCGTCAACTAGGGAATTCTTGGAATTAAAAAAAAGAAAAAAAATCAATAGCCTACGGTTAACAATTCGTTCCATGGCCTTGCAAAAGCAACTTGGCAACGCAATTGGGCGGTAGATGGCAGATTTGTGATTTTCCCCTCCCTTCATTATGGGAATGAAGTGCCGTGAGTTTAGAAAATTCGAACTTAATCATTGCATAATGATTAAGATGCTTTATCATCATACATCGAATCTCATCGGGGCCTGAGGACGAACCACTGTAGGCGTCTTGGGGTCGGACAAGCTCATTCATTGTTAGATCTGTATTGTAATCAAATTCATCTCCTGTGGCAAAGTGTACTGGTTGCAGCTCAGCCGCTTCATTGGTGGCCAGGAATGCGGGATGGTAATTATCTGAACTGCTTGTGTATGAGAACTGCCTGGCGAGTGCATTAGCAATGGCTCTTGGTGAATCGAAATTTGTGCCTTCGTGAATGATTTTATTGATTTTGAAAGATGGTTTTTCCCATTTATTTTGCTAATAGTGGACCAAATCTGTGGTATTTTGGTGTTGCTGTTAAGTGTAGTAACAAAGCCTCGCCAGGAGTCTCTTCTTGCTTTTCTGATTGTTCTACGAGCCCTAGCTATTGCTAATTTATAGTTGCAAAAGTACTCAATACTGATGTTATTTTTGAAAAACCTGTATCCCCTCTTGCGTTCAGTTAGTACCCTTCGACAGTCTGGTGTCCACCATGGAACTCTCTGCTGAACGCCATCTGTCCAACTCTTGGGAATGGACATCATTGCTGCATCTAATATAAAATTTTGAACATTGTTTACTTTATCATCAGTGGTTTCTCCTACGAGTTCGATCTTGACGCTCCTTGTGAAAGCGACCCAGTCTGCTTACTTTTTGCGTTAAATTTAGGTGCTGTAGGCGTTCTCGTTGTGTAGGCATTCTCGTTGCGTAGGCATTCTCGTTGTGTAGGCATTCTCGTTGTGTAGGCATTCTCGTTGCGTAGGCATTCTCGTTGTGTAGGCGTTCTCGTTGTGTAGGCATTCTCGTTGCGTAGGCATTCTCGTTGTGTAGGCGTTCTCGTTGTGTAGGCATTCTCGTTGTGTAGGCATTCTCGTTGTGTAGGCATTCTCGTTGTGTAGGCATTCTCGTTGTGTAGGCGTTCTCGTTGTGTAGGCATTCTCGTTGCGTAGGCATTCTCGTTGTGTAGGCGTTCTCGTTGTGTAGGCATTCTCGTTGCGTAGGCATTCTCGTTGTGTAGGCGTTCTCGTTGTGTAGGCATTCTCGTTGTGTAGGCGTTCTCGTTGTGTAGGCATTCTCGTTGTGTAGGCGTTCTCGTTGTGTAGGCATTCTCGTTGTGTAGGCGTTCTCGTTGTGTAGGCATTCTCGTTGTGTAGGCGTTCTCGTTGTGTAGGCATTCTCGTTGTGTAGGCATTCTCGTTGTGTAGGCGTTCTCGTTGTGTAGGCGTTCTCGTTGTGTAGGCATTCTCGTTGTGTAGGCATTCTCGTTGTGTAGGCATTCTCGTTGTGTAGGCATTCGCGTTGTGTAGGCATTCTCGTTGTGTTGCGTGAATATTTAATAAAAATAGGAAAGTGGTCGCTTCCCAACGAGTCGTCAATGGTGTGCCACAGGTACTTGGTTGCTACTGCTGAGGAGACTAGAGATAGGTCAATGAAGCTCAAGTTACCGGTATTATCGTCCACTCGCGTCGGACTACCATCGTCCAGAAGGATTAGATCAGAACCATTAAGTACCTTGGAGTAGGTGAGTGAAACATGTGAAACTAAAAAGATGCAAAAAATGTAATTCTTATTAGAACTGTAAAAATGATAATCTATAGTGTGGAAATCAATGGCAAATTTAGGTCTATTCATTGTTACTCCGGGTAATAAGGTCTTAAATACGAAAACAATCTATAGTACATTATCTAGAATAGTGCTAGAATGGGGAGAGTCCACGAGACGTTTACTCCACGCAGGGACAAAGGATTATATACTACATGGAATTATCTAACTCTCACTTGGAACACAAGACAAGATTCTGGATTATAATCACCACACAAGAAACCAAACATGATCATACAGACACACGGGGAGAGGTGATGGCGTGTAATAAATCTTTTGGAGTACAGTCTTTTGCAATTTTTTTAGCTAATACTTGCATGAAACACATATTTTTCGTAACGCCCGGGAGGTACGTACCATTAGCTACACCCCTGCCAAATATATTATGAATTAAATGGGCATTTGCACCATTGCCAATAGCAAACAAGATAAAAACTTGATCAAAGTTTATCATTTCAGTCGAAGGAGACCTGAAAGGGTTAATGTATTTCAGTACAGGTTCATACTAGTTTTAAAAACTTTCTTGGTAACTGCGCTGTATTGATACACAAAATATTTAAGAATACATAATTTTTTTCCATTTCAGTTATGATGTCTAAGTCAAAAGGCCTCATATTTGAGACTAGTGTTAAATTTCATCATTGTTTGACCTCCGGTGATCCTGACCTTTGGTTTGAGTAATCATGCTTACATTGTAGCTTACTTTCTAAGCCACAACATGAGTGGTCATACATGACTATATGTTGTTTAGTTTAAAAGTTATTGCGATTCTAGTTTCCCCTACCCCCAATTTTTCATGCATCCGAGGGTGCTGACTTTTCAGGCAAAATACTGAATAGCTCCATTAATGCCGGGTTTCAGCATGTCCACCCTCGCTAAAAAAAAAAAAAAAAAAAAAAAAAAAAAAAAGTGTTCCAGGAGACTCCCTACAAAAATCAAGTGAGGGATTTCGGGGCCCTCTCGACCCCCAAAATACCTCTTGGCTCCAGGACTATTGATCAAATCGGTCAAATCGGCTTAAAACCGGCCCTGTTTCTATGTGTGTGTGTGTGAGTGTATTAATATGCGTGCATGTATTTATAAATATATATATGTTATATATATTGTATGTGTATATATATTATATATAAATATACACATATGAATGTATATATGCACACACACACACACATATATATGTGTGTTTGTGTATATATGTAACCCAGCTATATCTATATCTAATTACTATATGATACATATATATATAGTCTTACATGTTTGTCACATATATACATATTTTCACATATACATATGCATATACGCCTGACCATTGCTTCCCCTGTTTATTCCTCTCTTCTTGCCACACCAGACATTCCAATGTTGTGTTGTCTATCTCTTCCACAAGAGCTATGTATTGTTGTAACGCTTCCTTGTTCTTCACCGTTCGTCACATGCTAACAACGTGACTTGGTGCGATCTTTAGACCACTGTATAGGAGATCAGGTAGACTCCCTGCGGGGATCCTCGGAGCAACACCTCGCTCCTACGAACAGCCGCACTCCAACATTACTATTCATTAAAGGAATCAAGAGTCTTGGTTGTCTACCTTAAACCCTAAGCTCGCCATCTACCAAACTCTTGTAAGGCCTAACATTCGGGCTCTTGCAATATATATACATATATATATTGCTTGCGCTTATGTGTGTGATCGTTATTTAGTTAGATTCTTAGGCAGTTGGGTTGTTAGATGGAGTGTGAAATAGTTTGGTTGTTGTATAGTTAGATTGTTAGATTGTTAGACTGAGATAGACTTAGATAAATAATTGGATTGTTAGATAGGTGGTTGGGTTGTTAGATGATTAAATAGTTTTTTTGATAGCTTGTTAGGTAGATTGTTGGATAGCTGGATTGTTAAATCGTTAGGTAGTTGGGTTGTTAGATTTTTAAATATCTAGATAGATTGTTAGTTGGGTTTCTAGATAGATTGTTAGATAGTTGGACTTCTAGATAGGTTGTTAGATAGTTAGGTTGTTAGATAATACGATTGTTAAATAGATATTTGGACGGCTAAATCGTTGGATAGTTGGACTGTTAAATATCTAGATAGATTGTTAAACATTTAGTTATTTGGATTGATGAACTGTTAGATAGATGGGTTTTTAGATTGTTAGATTTTTAGATAGTTGGGTTTGAATGTAAGACTGATTGTTAGATAGTTGGGTTGTTAGATAATTAGATTGTTTAATAGATATTTGGATTGCTGAATCGTTAGATAGATAGTTGTGTTGTTAGATTGTTAAATATTTGGATTTTTGAATTGGTAGATAGTTAGGTTTTTAGATGGTTGGGTTGATAGAAAGTTATACTGTTAGATCATTAAACATCTAGATAGATAGTCAGGCTGTTAAATAGTTAAATACATGTATATATGAATACATATATATACATATTTGGATAAATAAATAGATTGACATATAGACATATCTATAAATAAGTAAATAAATACATGTACATTTATGTACATATGAACTTGTGTGTACATCTCTCTCTCTCTCTCTCTCTCTCTCTCTCTCTCTCTCTCTCTCTCTCTATATATATATATATATATATATATATATATATATATATATATTAATGAATGCGTAGTTACATATACATGCATGTATATATATATATATATATATATATATATATATATATATACATAAATATTTTTTAAAATGTATATATATATAAGAATAATTGAATATATATATATATATATATATATATATATATATATATGTTATATATATACGTGCATGAAATATATCCAGTAAACACTTAGGTAATACCGCGCAAACTGCGAGTTGTAAAAGAAAGGGGCGGAGCTAATGACGTCACCGTACTTAGCCAATGAGGACGCTCCGAGAGATGCTACAAATCACTAGATGAATAAATACTGTATTTATCCATTTATTTACAATTTCTAAAAGTAAAACAAAAAATCCACACTTGTATTTATGGTAACAAGGTACTTCATACCATAAGCAAGCGTCTGTGATAATAGAATAGTATGACATTTTTCTGTAAATATATTGAATTGCAAAGTATTCGAATTAACAGTGTTTCCTGGTTTCCAAAATAGGTTCTCGAAACTTGAAACAGGATGGTCCAATATTGTTTTGTTTTTTACACATCATTTATCCCCTAATATCTCAGTCCATGTTATTACAATTATTTTATGTGAAGTAATCCATTCCAGGAGAGGCAGGATAACGTCACTTTCTTCTGGTCCCTCAAGCACAGGGAACCATGCCATTGCCTTTCGTCGCTTAACCCTTCCTGTACCGACTATGAAAGACGTTGGAATTTTCTTGTGAATTTTAGATATGTTGTTCATTATGGCACACTTATGTATCCTATGTTTTCAAAATAAAGACACGCATTTAATACCTATTTCAAGGGCGGGAATTGGGGTTCCCTTCAGGTAGCGTGGGACTATCAGTGCCCGTCAGGCAAACAGGGGTTAGAAGAAATTAATAGGCTTTTTTTTTTTTTTTTTTTTTTTTTTTTTTGCCTGCCCATGCCAGTTCTTGAATATCATTACTTGAGGACCAATACAGATAAATAGAAAGGAGCCAATTAGTTTGAAGGTCATATGTGAAATAACCTATTTTACGAAAAATAAGCTCTGTCACTGAAAGTGGTTACAGCCCTCCTGACATTGCAATTCTTATCAGTCCTGTGTTTTTATAGACAAAGTTATTACAAATATCAAAGCATTTATTGAAAAAAGTTACACGAAGTTTTGAACATATCCTAATATGGCCAAAGTCTTTATTTATCTATCAATATTTCTCTGTATCCTTTTGTCTGTCTCTCTTTTCTCTCTCACACACACGCACTCTTTCTCTTTCTTTCTCTCCCATTGTGTGAGTATCTCTCTCTCTCTCTCTCTCTCTCTCTCTCTCTCTCTCTCTCTCTCTCTCTCTCTCTCTCTCTCTCTCTCTCTCTCTCTCTCTCTCTCTCTCTCTTAAGACGGCATTGCCTATTCTAATTGAAAAATGATGTATATAGTTTTAAGTTTTGTACATTACGCTAATAGTTAGCTATAATAAATTATGCATTGCTGTTGAATATGCAATATACATGAGTTACATGCAACATATACAGAGGTATATACTGTATATATATATATATATATATATATATATATATATATATATATATATATATATATATAGAGAGAGAGAGAGAGAGAGAGAAAGAGAGAGAGAGAGAGACATACATACATACATACATACATACACACACACACACACACACACACACACACACACACACACACACACACACACACACACACACACACACACACACACACACACACACACACACACACACACACGCACGAATATGTACATATGTACGCATGCACACACACATATACATCATATATATACGTATACATGTGCAAATAAGTGTACAGAGAGGGAGGGGAGAAACACATCACACATTATTTAATTTTTGTTCCAAACAGGTTTAAGTGTTCCACCTCAGCTTCAACACTTGGTATGTTTGTGTTATCTGGCAACCGGAAGCCTTCAACTGAGCTTGGCAGATTGCTCGCAGATGTCAAAAACCTCTGTGTGCAAGTCTGTTGGTCTGACTGCCTGGCTTCCTTAGCCTCAGAATTCCTCATGTTCCCAGATGCAAGAGATGCGGCGGCAAATATCCAGAAGTTCCAGGCAATGGCAGGGATACCTGGAGTTATTGGCTGTATAGATGGATCACGTATCCCCATTAGAGGATCAGGAGGAAATGGTGCAGACCTCTACTGTCGCCGGAGAGGATACTTTTCCATTAACATACGGGGAATATGTGATGCAAATTTGAAATTCATGAGCATCATTGCTAGTTGGCCGGGGAGTGTGCATGGCATCAGAATTTTTGAATTCATGTGTGCCATATCCTCGTGCAAGGAAATCATCCTGGCTACCTACTTGGAGACAGTGGGTATCCTTGTCGTAGTTACCTGTCAACCCCTGTCTAAGAACCAACAATTGCCAAGGAAAAGCGCTACAACACAGCCCACGCGAAGACCAGAATTGTGACTGAACGTGCCTTTGAAGTTCTGAAAAAGCGCTTTGCTTGCCTCAGCCAGCCTCTTCGTGCAAAGCTGGAAAATACAAAGAAAATCGTAATGGCCTGTGCAGTTCTACATAACATAAGTATCCTCCATGGTATAGACAGAAATTGGAGAGGTTGATGAGTCACTTGCGAATATGCGCAAGAGGTTCATACAAATATTGCAAATGGGGCCTTTTATGTAAGGAACAATGCAATAAAATCGGTTTTAGATTAACGTTATAAGTTTCAGACGTGCAATGCTCTTTCACATTTGTCTGTTCCCCTGTTTTATTTGCTTGTTTGTAATATAGTACACTCATTACCAACTTCAAATAATATGAAATATATGGTAAGCTATTTGATTATTTTGACATTTCCAGTGCCTGAAAGTATTCTTTTCTTTGTTATTATAATGCAACTTTATTGTAAGTTATAAGTCAGTTTGGTCGTTTATATAATTATTTTTATATTGTCATAAAACAATTTAGTCCACAATTGTTTACTGCTACTTTACCATAATATTTACTAGCATCATGTTATTTTTAATAGTTTTCTTAATACAAAAAAAAGTTGAATAACAGCATATTTGTTTCACTTTGAATGCGAGTATATTTTCACTACATAGTTTAACATGGATATACATTTTCATTAAAGGTTATAAATATGCTCTACATGAAAATTATTTAAATACACTTAATAATTACATTACTTATTTGTATACATTATGATGTCTGTGAGAACAGCTACAGGAAAATGAACATAATCTTGGGGAAAAATGACTCTTCAATATCATTACAATAATTAATTTTGTATCAGTAGTAAAATAATATACTACTCCATAGCACAAGCATCAAATAAGTATATGCAAAATCTCTACAGTAAATTGTAATCAACAACACACCTCTGTACTGTAAGCAAAAAAGTATTCATCATCTAAATTCTACAATAAAATGAACTCCTTGTATCACACTATGAAAATAAACCACACAGATTTACTAAATATCACAGTAGTAAAATCTCTAATTTCCTCAGTATCACATCACAAACATAAAATTAACTAAATATCCATTGTGTCAAAAAATAAAGAAAACCATTACTTTCCTTCAAACTTGGCTATCCTTAGGACTCTTGCTTCCTACAGAAATGAAACCACTTCATCAGCAGTCTTTAACAGTAGTTAAATGAACCGTATTCATTTTGACAGATGTGGAAAGGTATGAATGAGAACGAATATCTTCACAATACAAGAAACGTATTTTACCGGTTTCGATTATATCTTCGTCAGAAATAAATGAATACATGAGTGTATTTCCGACGAAGATATAATCGAAACCGGTATAATACGTCTCTTGTATTGTGAAGATATTCGTTTTCATTCATACCTTTACACAACAGTAGTTAACTTGGTGCGAATGAACTCAAATTCCGGGTTCAATTGAGCGGTGTTCCTGGGCGGAAGATGAGGATACAGCACAGTGAAGCTCGCTGTAACTTTCTCCTTTCTTGCTTTCGAATTATGCTTGAGGGATCATGCATTTTCCCAAGGATAGCTGATTTGTGTTCAGCTACCAGAGAAAGGATGCTCTCCTTCTGATCCTCCGAAAGATGAATTAGTTTTTCCTGCTGAGCAGCCGTCACCGCGCGCTGTTTCCATCATTAACAGCAGAACAGGCGTACCAACTGTTCGGAAACGACGAATGTTTGGGGCAGGGCACAAAGGGAATGGTGGTTGGCCCGACGCAATTTGCCCTCGTTTAACAAATTCATTTGAACTGTTCGGGCTAACCGCAAACAAAATGGTGTTTAACAAACTGGCCGTATCTTATGCTTTCTCTAGGTCTATAGAAACACAGTAGTACTACATCCTCCTGTATCCCTCCTATTTTGTCCAGCAGTTGTTCGATGATGAGTATTGCATCTGTTGCTCCTCTTCCTTTCATATACCTAAATTTCATGTCAGTACTTATGGGGACCGTCTGTTTTTTTTTTTTTTTTTTTTTTTTTTTTTTTTTTTTTAGATTTTTCGATTTTTCTTGCCGATTTTGATGAAACTCACACCCTTTTATTTGGGCCCCTTCCCATTGCCTGTGGTCTATTTTTTTCGAAATCGCCCGAACAGTTTTTGAATTATTGTCAAAAAACGGAAAAATGCAAAATTCGCCATTTTGAAAATGCAGCACCTGGGTCAAAGGATTCCGGCTTCAGAAACGGCAAGACATTCAATTTTATTTGATTTTTTGCACAGAACTACCTTATATCTACAACTTGATCGAGAGCGTTTTTTCGATTTCGACTTCCATTTTTTTTTTTTTTGTAAATTTTTGAAGTAGGGCAATTCAAGAAAAAAAAGGTAAAAATTTTCTTACATTGACCACTTTTACAAGAAGTACAGGCAAAAACTGCGAAAACGCTCTCGATCAAGTTGCAGACATTTTATTTTTCTACAAAATGAGCCATAATATGTTAATTTTGGACATATGGTGTGCCCGGAATCCTTTGACCCACCCCTAAAGGTGGAGTTCCGAGATATCGGCATTTTACGTTTCTTCATCTTTCCAAGGCTATCTTGATATCAACAAAACAAGGCATAAGATTAGTCTTCCTACACCATAATCCTCTATCATTGCCAGCACGTAACGGTTTCTCAAAATCTTACGTATAGTGCGGAGTGGTGGCAGTGATCTGGGGGTCTATAGGCCTACATTGACCATTTTTAAAAATTTCTCAAAAATCCAAAATCATACAGCCATTCTGATTTCATGTTTGAATAGAACTATCTTTCTACTATTATATGCAGAAGCCATTTTTGAGAAGTTGACCTTACTTTTTTCTTGGTGAATATTTTCCGAAGGTGACTATTTTAACACCCTAATAGGAGATTTTGAAAACATGTCACTTTTACAAGAACCACGTGAAAATACTGCAAATCCTCATGGCAGTATGTAATAGAACTATTATTCAGCTACAAAATGAGCCATAATACTTTAAAATCGGACCGATTATACGTGTGCTATGCGTAAAAATATGACGGACCTAAAAATCACGATCTTATTCCTATTTATTATGTTTACATTTGACATGACAAATCATGTACAGAATACTTGTATTTGATATAATTATCTATCATATACTTATTATTGATGCTCTAATGGGGTTTTACAACGTATAATATTTGTCGAAAGAATAACTTTTCTCCAGTCGGACGGGTACCAAACGCATCCTTTTCCCCGCGCGGCCGGGCCCGCCCTGAACCATAAAAATCGTCTTTTTAAATCTGCGGAATAACTCTACGGGGTCACGTAGCCAAATTTCACTCTCAGACCCCGTGGAAAGACGAAAAACAATTACATGGCGATGTGAAACTATGTATATAAGGTATATGAGCACATATAGATAATTTTCGTGTACCCCATGACCTTTTGTTTATTTATATTGTTACTTCCATTTGTTTCTTTGTTTGTTTATTGATTGTTTATTTGTTGTTTTTTTATTATTAGTTTGTGTTTTCTAATATTTCTAAAAGTTATGAACACATTTTAACGAGATTTTAACCAAAGGTTATTGCAGTTTGGTGGTGATGCGGACCGTAGTTTGGATCCAGGAATTTTTTTTTCTAACTCGAAAAGTTATCAACAGATTTCGAAATGTTTTGCTCATAGATCAAAGTAACTATGTATGATGAAAACATAAAGAAAAGAAAATACACCATATGAAAAACATATCATGTTTAGTTATTTATATGGAAAATTTCTTCATTGTCGTTATTTGGACGCTTGCCGGATTTTTGAAATCATTCCGAAAAAAAGAAGGTTGGTCTCATCTTATGTGAAATTTGATAAGCTTTCAGGAAATAACCTCATATTTTTATTATCTCTAATCATTGCGTCACAATTGCCGATTTTCTAAGGTAACATCAAAAAAATAATATTTCCGTCGACATCGAAAATCGCTGCTACCACCTAAAAAATAACGGTCGGGCCTTGAAATTTTCAGGGGAGAACCGGGGCCCTAGAAACTCCTTGAAAATGCATTAAAGTCAATTTCGGCAAGAGGGGCGAAAATCGCCGAAAAATCAGCAGAAGGTCCCCTTATTTCCGTTGCTTTTCATTTACAAAACTACAATATCTTCAGTCTATGCTCCATTTTTTCCTTACTCTTTTCATTCCAAGATGTCTCCCTTTGTTTATATGTTTGTAAAATTATACTTTTATTCTTTCCTCTGGTATCCTATCCTCCCCTCCTTCTACATATCTTATACTAGTATACTTAAATTGCCCTGTGTCATCTCTGTTGTCACCTCAGGTGCTTCATTTGCCTTTCCTCTCTTCATCTTCCCTATGAATTCCTTCTCCTCTAGTGTATTAACCTTGGCAGGTCTCAAATATAGTCCTTTAAATATCACGGTTGTTCAAGCTCTTTTGTAAAAATAATATATCTCTATATGTCAATAATAATATGCATAAGTATTATACATGAGTATTATGGATATTGATGATCATAAAATAAGTGATCAAGGTATAATTAACATAATTACTCGCCACCATGCCTATGACGTGGACGGTGCCCTATAACTGCTTATTTAAATCTTATGTAGGACTATGGAATATTTGTTTTTGAGTCCCTTTGACAACAAGCAATGTCAAAGCAGTGCCACTTCGTACAGGTGAAAGAACTTATTGGTGCAGTGATATACATGTACCATTATCAGTGAGGCTTAAGCAGTCCTGTATTCAGACGTGATTCTGATTTAGATATATTAAATTACATTAGGTTTAGAATTATAGGAAAAACTCTTATTGCAGATGCTTGGTTTTCTTATATCACTTCTCTAAAGTGTATTCGTATGTGCCTCTGTGTCTCTTCCTGTTGCTTTGAAGTTGAAATTGGTTTAGTTGAGAATCTAGTGACTTCAAAAAGTTGAGAATTTCTGGCGCTCCAAACCCAACACATGGACTCTGTGTCAGGTCAGCGAAGTACGCCTTGACCGCTGCCGGCTCCCAGGAAGTCTCCTGCGAGGCGGGGTCAGTGTGTTCCTCGCACATCCTCCGGAATACCGAGGTCATCCTCTCCACTAAGTGCTCCTCCGTCCACTGCTCCTCATCTGTCACCTCCTCCAGCTCCAGGAAGAAGGTATTCTTGAGGAGGAAGCCCTTTGGCGAGGGAATCTTGAAGAATCTTCCATGGAAA
>NW_027213740.1:7500-24003 GCF_042767895.1 Penaeus vannamei | reverse complement strand
AGCCAGCGACTCCTGTTGGAGAAAAATGCCCACTGCATTACTAATATCCTATTAATTTTCATGCAGAACTGTGTGAAGCTGGAAATATATTCATATATACATATATACAGTCCCTCTCTTTCTCTCTCTTTATGTAGGCATATGTGTGTATCATATATATATATATATATATATATATATATATATATATATATATATATATATATATATATATATATATATATCGATATAATTATTTATTCGACATTTAAAAAGATACACTGTTTCTGTACATTCATCACTGAAACATTTTTTATATATTTTCATAAATCTAAAGGAATATCAATATAGCAAAATTTAGTGTTACAACAAATAAGGGTAAATTATAATGCTAATTTATAAATGGTTTGTATGTTTAAATGCAAGCAATTAATTTGGGGAAAGCAATAAGTTCGTTATTCTAACAATTTCTCGTTAGACGAGTCCTTGCCTTCCTCCATGTAACAGGTAAGCTTAGTGCTAGTATATAAAATCACATTTTACCCTCATATAATAGATTTTAATACTTGATATGTATATTAACATAACAGTTTAATCCCTTTGTATTGATCCATGGTAATCAGATGAGTCCTGGCCTTCCTCCATATAACAGAGAGGAGAAATGGTGGAGAAACTGGAGAGAGCACGCCATAATGCCTTGTTGATAGGGGACATTTGTTACTTCTTTTAATGGTCTGGAGATACAGTAATAGAAGTAGTCGCAGGTGACAATTCCAGGGGTATCAATGAATAGATAGAGAATGGAATTAGTTATTAGAGCGAAGTTTAAGAGAAGAAAATTATAAAGAGGAAAGGAAGGGAAATAATCGGCTTATAGCCTAAGTAAAATCATGGAAAGAACACGGTTAGACTGGATGTGAGGGTCTCGATATCGTCTCACGTATGTTTTTTTGTTTATTAATATAATTTTGATTTCTAATTAATAGGAAAAGGGAGGGTACAGGATTAATCTTAGATATGAATTGAATTATTTGAGATTATTGCTTATTTTAAGTATTATGTGTATTACTAAGATTTACAGAATGATATGCCATTTGTTCATCGTTTGGTTATTGAATAAAATACTAAGGGTCACAAATGTTTCTATGACCATTATAATAATAGGCACACTCAACAGAGGAATTAATTCATTCCCACACCCACGAGCCTTAAAGACCGTTAGGTTATGCTACCACAAGATTTAATGGTACATTAAATCATTAAAAACAGGCCTACATTTAAATAAAATTGGATCATGGAAAACAGTAGTATGATGTTGTTACAAAAACTGAGTAGAATAAAATATGATAGATAAGAATATAAGAAAAATTATTATTTGTACATATACATATATATTCGGATATACGAGATGTGTCAGAAAAGTTCCAGGACGGATGTCGCAAGTGATTTATTTCAAACCCAACATCATAGTAAGAGTTTTCCCCTTCAAAGTAATCCCCCTGGAGTCTAATGCACTTTCTCATCCTACTCTGCTCATCCGGCTTGAATGTATATATTCACTTTTTTTATCTTACCGGTGTCTTTATTTATACGCTGCATAGGTTTTGTAACTCCTTTGATGCATATTTAACTTACCTGCAACTGACAAACACAAAAATATCCTTTGATAACACCAATAAAGGGTCATAAAATTACCCACCAATATCTTGTGGTTACCTGCAACTGTCAATGTTTACATACAAAATCTATCGTGACGTCATCTCGTCCTGCTCGCCCAGGTTCGCAGGAGGGTGAGATGGACGAGATGGACAATTTGTCCTGGATGAGATAGTAGAGGTTCCGAACGGTCAAAACATCTCTTGCAACTGGTCTGGACAAGCAGAACGAGCAGTTCCGAACGCAGCATATGTGTCCAAAGCATAATTACTTGCCTATTTAGCTCGATATAGTATACGTGCTCATTATTTTTTCGCTTTACAATATGATGGTACTCTACTGAACTAGCTAATCCTAACAAATCCTAAGTAAACGCCTCCTCATGTGACACGTCACCCTTCTCATGACATGTTCTTGTTACACTCATTTTCCATGCATATTAGTAAGGTGACTCACATATGTATTATCCTCCTCCTTAGCCCTTTTACTGGCCTGGTATGCTTATATCTCAGCTTCTGGAGACGATGTGAGCCTTCTTACCAAGTTTGTGAAGCATATATGTGTGTATATATGTTTGACAATGGATGACTGTCAGTAGTCACAGGTCGCTAAAGTACATGCATGCATATGTCAGCATACAATGCAAAGAACCTGCACTTCAGTTATCTGTTATTTGCATTTATGGTTGCTGCAAATGCACTTTTACTGATTGCTATACCTGGATAATTTCACTCGACATCAGGCTGATCGGGAGTCGTCCGTCGGTGTCGGGAAGGAAGAGGTTCCCCCCCATGTGGAGGGCGAGGGCTCTGGCCGTGCCGAGATGCCCTTCGTCCAGGGCAGCGTGCAGGGGCGTGGCGTCCTGGTGGTGGCGGGACACCGCGGAGCCGCCGCTGTTCCAGATCCACCAGGCCAGAGTGGAGGCCCCGCCCCTGGCTGCGCGGAAGAGCAGCGCGTCTAGAGAGTCCGAGGAGCCGGCGGGGCGCTCGAGCGCGGCCTCCCACGGCCTCTCTCCGTCCAGGGCCTCCAGCAGCGCCCGTGCAGCTGCCTGAAGGGCGTCATCCAGGGGCTGCATCTCCATCGCTATCCGGTCTCTGACAGCCTGTGTTTCCAGAATTAATTAGTCAGATGTACTGAAATCGGTGAAACCTTCCTTTTCTACTCACATTGATATAAACGACAGTTGCAGTTCAGGCTGAACTTGCAAAGTATCGTAAATATTTATATAGATTCATTATCTATCCCATGTCAGTAGACATTTAATGTCACTCAGACTAACTTCTTTTGCAATTCCCGACTTTAAAACTAAGATGATACAGCTACTGAATATGACGCCACAGCAGGCAGTGTTCGCTCTGATGCTGCATTGACTCTGTGTCTTAACTTCTATGAATAAGCTAGACCTTTGCCTTTCATCGGCTAGGTAATTTCCTAAAGGAGTTAATTAATTAGCATAGATTATCTAAAACCCCTCCAGCGGCTTGCGGTTTTGCTTTACCTCTGCCTGGCGTCAAATGAAAGCACTCGTGCCTGCGCGTAAACGCACGCCACGTACCCTGGTGACCAGCACAGCGACCCAGGTGGTGATGTCGGGCGTGAGCCACGCGAGCTGCACCGGGCCAAGGCCGTCCCTGGTGGCCGTGAGCGGCGCCCCGGCGGCCAGAAGGAGGGGCAGGAGGGGAGTGCAGTTGGCGGTGATGGCGAGGTGAAGCGGGTAGCAGGTGTGGGACCCGGGAGGCTCGAGGGGGGCGCCCGAGGTCAGGAGCGACGATGCCTTCCTCACGGCCGACAGCGACGGGTTCTGACCCTTGGGGCTGGCGTCCGTGGACTCGAGGTCATGGGGTGTTGTTGCTGCATAGGCATTGTAGTATGCGGTCTCCGTTATCAGGCTAAGCAGAGCTACAAACAGCTCTTCAGGACTCTGAAAGTAGATGGCATAACCTATGCTCAGTGCCAGGGTAAAGAATTTATCATAGACGAAGCAAGTCGGCCATGCACTATTTAATATCAAGTAAAGGTTACGATGAAAGCAACTTCCATTGCTACTCTACTTACTCCTTTGGTTTCACAAATGTAATTGCTGCTGATCATATTGTAAGCCTGCAAGTGACCTTTCTCGCGGGCAAAGTCGCTGGGAGTCTTGCCGTTGAAGGTGAGAGCCGTGGGCAGGGCGCCTCGCTCCAAAAGGATCCTGATGTTGGGAAGGTTGTTCTGCTCGGCGGCCGCGTGGAGGAGCGTCCGCCCTTGCCGGTCCTGGAAGTGGATCTCGCACAGACCGAAGTCAACGCTACTTGCTAAGACGCCTGCATCCTTTTCCTGTTTTTTACTGGTACACTGAAAGCTCAGCGATCCAGAAAATAGCATATCCCTCTTGCAGATGTCCTGTTAAAAAT
Organism: Penaeus vannamei; assembly: GCF_042767895.1. Lineage (NCBI taxonomy): Eukaryota > Metazoa > Arthropoda > Malacostraca > Decapoda > Penaeidae > Penaeus > Penaeus vannamei. Next base: position 19,975 of record NW_027213740.1, on the reverse strand, counting down.
GTTATTTACGAGGTTGAAATCAATTTCATTGTAATACAATAATTTCATGTATACTGTTTGTGCACTCATTTTGTGTTGATTCAGTGTGAGTATTTATGTCATTACCATTCTACAACCATGGAAACCTTTATATGTAGCATCTCTCTTGGCTTGCTTGCGAAGCCACCAAGCTGAATGAACTTGACCGCGAATGTCAGCTGTGTCTTCTGCAGAGAGCTCCAACTTGTCCCGGAAGGTGATGAGATCGGGATGCTCAATAACCAGTCTTTGAACAACTTCCAATCTCCCGTAGAAAGAGGCATAGTGGAGAACAGATTTTCCGGCGTCTGAGAGGTTCTGCAAGTCTGCTCCGCATCTTACAAGTTCTTCCACAGCTGAAATGTGTCCCACTGAGCCAGCGTAGTGCAGTGCTGTACAACCACGTCTGTCAACTGCATTGACGTCTGCTCCCACGTCGATGAGCCTTTGAACTATTTTTGTAAATCCTCCGAGAGAAGCATAATGTAAAGGTGTATGGCCAGATTCAGTGGAACTGTTAGGGTTGGCATCGTTTTCCAATAAAATATCCACTGCTTCAGTATGTCCAACTAAACACACGATGTGAAGCCGTGTGTTCCCTTTTTGGGACAGAAGAGAAACATCCAGTGCTTCCAGTGCAGGGCTACTTTCTTCATTTCTGGCATAGTCTAAAAAAACCTCATACGTGGCACTTGACTTCGGGATGTTCGCTACAGTTGCCAACAGAGAAACGATTTCCCTTCCCCCGCTAAGATAGAGCGGCGTGTCGCGTGCTCGGTTTTCGGCGTCAGGGTCTATACTCTTTTCAAAGGGTAAATCAACCCCTTCAGGGCTGCCCCGGGCAGCAGACAAATGATGTGTGGGCAAGTCACTGGTTGTACCAAACCCGATAATTAATTCTAACAGTTCAACTACTTTCAATACACATACTGAAAGAGCTTCAGAAACAGAATCCAATGCACCTGGTATTTGGGTACTCTTGATCGTTTGATCGTTCGTGATTAAATTCTTGCTCACCTGTAGGTTAGTAAATAATAATGATATATGATATATGTTTCACATATAATATTATCTACATATAAATAAATATACAAGAAAAAAATATAAAAAACGATAAATATATGTATGTGTGTGAAACTCCGGACAAAGAATGAATTCTTAAAAGATTTCGATGCATTTCGTCTTACCATCTTCCTCAATCACTGCTATTACAAGTGAGAAGGGCCCCAGCTATTTAGCAATATGATTCATCTGTAATATATATTAATGTGATTTTCTTTGGTTTTGCGCCCGCACGCGCGCACGCGCGTGTGTGTACGTGGGTGGTGCATATTAGTGTGTATGTGCATGTGTATTTGCGCACGAGTGTGTATGTACACAAATCTGTAGTCTCCAACTTACCGTCTTTGGTCTCTGCTTGTAAGTTGAGGCAGTCTGGAAAGGTGTGAGACCCTTGCTTTCAAAAAGGAGTTTAGTTATTTTCACTTTGCCACTTTCTGATGCATACTGGAGTGGCGTTTGCAGACTATCATTGGCAGCGTCTGGGTTAGCCCCGGCATCCAAGAGGACTTTGGCCATCGGCAAGCTTCCATGCATTGAGACGTGGTGGAGAGGAGTGTCTCCAGATTCGTCTTTAATTGCAACATCTGCTCCCGAATCGATGCACTTCCTGGCAGCCTCGGCATCGCCCTGCCTTACAGCAGACCACGGCCTTCTCGGATGGTCCACCTTCATTTTGGTTGAAAACTCCTCAGTATCATTTGATAAGAATGTTTCATTGAGGTTGACCTTCTTACAAAGATTTTTTTCCAGATGCAGACGTAGAACCTGAAACACAGGCAGCGTGTTCATATATCAATATCGTTACAACTATTTCTAAATCTATTTTATCTATATCTGCATCCCTTCCTCTAGCCTGTATATAGCTTATCACTGTTTCCCACCTAGGCAGAACCTGACATAAGCCTTTGCAAGTGAGCTTTAAAAGTGATAGTTGTATAGAGACACTTGTCAGAGGTATATTTTCATGTTGCGATATAACTTTAGGTTTTAGTTTTGCTATCTTTGCATCCGTTTTAACTATGTTTCATAAGGGTTTAAGTAGAATCATTAGAGTAATCCTTCATTATTTAGTGTCAGTGGTTTGTGAGAAGGGAGGAGAAAGAAGAATTTTGACACCAATAAAATCGTTTATCTCTCTCACGTATTTTATTTATCAGAAAAAAGTCACTTGCACACTCATGCATGAAAGCACTCCCAGGTTCGTCATCATCATTGGAGAATCCATTCTGTAGATGGCCAAATCATTTCAGTTCGTGTTGGGGTTCGGAAACATTGTACAAGGCTGACTAACCATCAGTGTCCATCCACCTTCCCTAACTAAAGGTAGAGAAGCATTTTCCAAGCTGAGGGGTGGTGAAACAGTGGGTATTTGGGGCATCCCTGCTGAAATGTTAAATGCTGGTTGTGGACCTATGCTGCAAGGTTTGCATGCTATCCTGGCTGCCATCTGGCATTCTGGTAACATTCCTTCTGACCTGTTGAGGCCAGGGGAAAGGGTATGGATGGGGCTGCAGCAATGACCAAGGAATTATAAAGCTCAGCATGCCCCCCCCCAACCCTGAGGCATATCAGAGATCCTCTATTGCAGGAATTGGGATTCACATATGGCAAGTCCACAACAGACCATAATCTGGCATTTTGTGTTACTGTTACTGTGTTACACTGGGCGCTTTAAGATCGTGTTACTCTAGTCAGAATTAAAGGCAATCTTTTCAATATCAGTATCATTCAAGCTTATGCTCCGACTTTAGATGCCGATGACGACGAAATCGATAGTTTTTCTGAAACTCTAGAGTAAGCGTGCAGTCAATGCAAATCGGCTGAAGTTAAAATCGTTATAGACGATACAAACGCAAAAGTCGGCAAAGGAAAACTTGGAAGCATTGTTAGTTCTTTTGGACTTGGGGATCGGAACGATAGAGGCGAGAAATTCATAGACTGGTGTGCCAGAAACCATCAGGTCATCACCGGTACTTGGTTCAAACATCAAGACGATTGTATACTTGGACTATCCCTGGTGATCGTACTCGCAATCAAATCGATTATATTACTATTGATTATCGTTTTTGTAATACTGTAAAAAACTGCAAAACATATCCTGGTGCGGCTTGTGGAAGCAACCATAACCCAGTTGTGATCAACCTAGAATTACGGTTGAAGCGAAAGAAAAATAGTTGCCGAGCAAAACGTCTGCAATACAATGCATTGAAAAATGATGGAATCAAGCAAGATTTCATTCAAAGAAGTATTGAGCACAATCGATCTGAATATCCCAAATAGTCTCTGGCAGGTTGCGAAAGAAGCTTTCCAGAGTGCAGCTAATAACACCATTCCATGGATGGCCGATGAAATACTGTATTTGATGGACGAAAGAAGGGCTGTGAAAAGTCGTAACGATGTGCAATACTACGAGCTGACTCGCGAAATGAAACGAGAGTGCAATGAAGCCAAGGAAATCTGGCTTAATGGTGAATGCGATGAAATGGAAGCAAGTATGTCGAGAAATTCAAATGACCTTTATGACAAGGTCAAGAAATTATCTGGAAAGAAAGGTAACAGCAGGAGTGGATGTATTCGTTCCGAAGACAGCGTCATGCTCACCGAATCTCAGGACATCTGTAACAGATGGGTGCGGTACATCAAAGAACTCTTTGATACGAGAAACGACCAACCGACCGTTGAAGCAGAAATAGAGGGACCGGAGATTAGCAGAGGTGAGATCAGGAATGGGATGAAGAAAATGAAGAAAGGAAAAGCGCTTGGACCCGATGAAGTTTCAGTAAAAATGCTCGAAGCTTTCGACGAAGGAAGTGATATTCTGTACAAAATTTTCGAGATCTACGACACCGGCGAATTACCTGACGATTTTTTAAAATCATCATTTATAACCTTGCCGAAGAAGCCCAGGGCGACAGAGTGCTAAGACCACTATCAGCCTAATGAGCCACTGCGTAAAGCTTCTTCTCACCATCATCATTGAAAGAATCCGAAACAGAAGAGCAATTTGGCTTTATGCCCGATCAAGGAACTAGAAATGCAATTTTCACTTTACGAATGTTATGTGAAAGGGCTATCGAGCAACAGCAGGAAGTTTTCCTTTGCTTCATCGGCTATGTTAAGGCGTTCGATAAAGTGCGCCATGAAAAGTTTTTCGAACTTCTACAAAATCTCGTCGTCGACGGCAAAGATTTACAATGGGTCAGAAACATTTATTGAAATCAAAAAGCTGCGGTAAGGGTCGATGATCAGTTAATGTAGTGGGTCTTGAGGCCTCCGTCAGGTCTGCGTTCAGTCGGCGGACTACTTCGATCTTTACAGTGAAATGATTCTCCGTGTGATTCATGGCCTGATCGGATTAAAAATCGGGGGTGTCAACATTAACAATTTGCGATACGCTAACGGCACAGTTCTAATTGCCACTTTCGAGGAAAATCTACAAAAATTTTTTGGATAAAGTTGTAGAAGCCATTGCAGAAATAGGCCTTTCTATCAACTACGACAAAACAAATCAACGGTAATTAGCAAGTCTGAAGAAAAATCTAGCTGTCAGTTGCAAGTCGGTGAAGTCACTGAGGAAACTGAAGTAAAGAAACGCATCGCTGTTTCAAAGGAAAAGTTTGGCGAAACGCGCTCAGTCTTTACCAACATTAATCTGTTCATGACTCCTTAAATGCAACATCTGGATGTGGTTCCTGTGTAGAATTCTTCGCATTTCATATATCGACAGAGTTGCAAATGAGGATGTGTTACTACGGACGGGGGGTGAGAGAGAGAATTGCTTTCAACCATTACTGGAAGACAATTTCGATTTCTCGGCCACAAGATTAGGAAAGGCAGTCTCGAAATGTTGGCGATTCAAGGGAAAATTGAGGGGAAAGAAGCAAGGGGTAGACAACGCATGAAGTATTTGGATCGAACCAAATCCTTGGGTGGTGCAATATCAAGCGGTGATATCTTCAATTGGGCAAGGGATCGAAATCGATGGAAACTTGTGACAGCCAAAGCTTGTATCAAGTGTGGCACCTAACAGAACAGAGCGCCGTCATAAGTTCAGTTGTGGGCTGCTTGCATCCTGCATCGACCTCAAATAGGAATACGATATGGTACATTGTGAATCACTCTTTGAGATTCTGAGTCAGAGAGGAATCCAAACAAGGATTATTCGATTAATAACAAGCCTGTATAATACTTAAAGAGCTGAAAATATGATGGGGACCTGTCAAACTTATTCACTTATCAACATAGGAGTGATGCAAGGCTATGTTGTCACACCAACACTTTCCAACACAACAAAGACCGGATGATGGGCAGAGCTGTTATCAAAGGTAATTGCATAGTAACACTAGGCAATTCTAAGGTTACAACCCTCATTTCACTGACAATGTTGCTATTCTATACGAGTCGCAGGAGAGTGTAGAGGTGGCTCTAGATACCTTTAACTATCAAGATAATATTAAGAGAAGATGAATTATATCCGGTCTTGGCAACGCCTGACATGCTTAATTAATAGGCTTAGGTTCCAGACTGTCCATCTGGACAATACATAGTAAGGACGAAGCTGCTGGCAGGCATCAGCGCAACTGACATTTTGGGCTTTACAGATTTTTCTTCTTTTTTATGTTTGACGGAAACCCCGGACAAAGAAAGAATTCCTGGAGTCTATAGATTTCCATTCATTTCGTCGTACCATCTTTCTCAATCACTGTTATTACAAGTGAGAAGGACCCCAATTGATTCATCTGTAAGATAATGCACATTTTTTTTTTTTTTTTTTTGCGCACGTGAGAGAGTGTGTGTGCGCGTGTGTGGTGCATATTAGTGTGTATGTGCATGCGTATTTGTACATGAGTGCATATATACACAAGTCTGTAGTCTCCAACTTACCGTCTTTGGTCTGTGATTGTAAGTTGAGGCAGTCTGGACAGGTGTGAGACCCTTGCTTTCGAAAAGGAGTCTAATCATTTCCACTTTGCCTCTTTCTGATGCATACTGGAGTGGCGTTTGCAGACTGTCATTGGCAGCGTCTGGGTTAGCCCCGGCATCCAAGAGGACTTTGGCCATCGGCAAGCTGCCATGCTTTGAGACGTAGTGGAGAGGAGTGTCTCCAGATTCGTCTTTAATTGCAACATCTGCTCCCGAATCGAGGCACTTCCTGGCAGCTTCTGCATCGCCCTGCCTTACAGCAGACCACAGCCTTCTCTCAAGGTCCACCTGGGGAACAATATTTTTTATGGCAGTCTTTCACATTGATAACTGTATTCTAGAAATATTTGAAACTAACCTTATTATATGAATCCTGCCTTCTCTCATTATATATTTATATAAACATTTGCATCTCGGTATATCTTTACATCTGTCTTTATCTATATATCCCTACATCTAACCTCTATATATCTTATCACTGTTTACCACTTAAGCAAAATTTGACATAAAACATTGCAAGTGAACTTTACAAGTGATAGTTTTATAGAAACATACCTATCCAAGGTATGTTTTCATGTTGCGATATGATTTTAGATTTAGTTTTACTAGGTTTGCATCCGTTATAACTATGTTTCATAAGGGTTTGAGTAGAATTATTAGAGTAATTATGAGAGGTGATATACCTCCTATATGGTTGATTGAATACTGGTGGGCAGTACTGATGTGGCTGTCCTCTTTATTGGCAAAGAGTAACTCGCACTTATCCATAAATACGCAAGTATCACGATGAAGAGCACGAAATAGCTGACGGTGCTGAGTGCCCGGCCTGCACGCCAACGAGGCGGTATGGCTGGTGGCAAGTCCGTCGAGGGTGTGAGCGTCCTAGTGAGTGAGAGCGCGACCCGCCCGGTCAAGGGCAGGCTCTTCGAGGGTGTGAGTGTCCTCGGTCAACCTCAGCTGACCTCTTGTAGGCGGCCCAGATACCCCAGGTAGGCTTAGGTTATATTTGAATGCAGGCGACCGAGCTTAGCGTGGGTACGCCATGCTAGGAGGAAACTTACAAGGAAAACCATGCTAGGAGGAAAACCAACACGGAACCCAAGCCTCCCAATCCACGTGTGTGCCATGAGTATGCTTTCTCTCATTGCCACGTGTCCAATCTCTTCTATAGTATACTATAATAATCCTTCATTATTTAGTGTCAGTGGTTAATTTGTGAGAAGGGAGGAGAAAGAAGAATTTTGACACCAATAAAATCGACAGGTGATGGACACTGAAAAAAATAGGTTTGTATTTTTTTTTCTTTTCTTTTTAAGTAGTCGAGGAAAAGCTATTATTAGTGTGTATCTCTGACAAGTATTTTAATTATCAGAAAAAAAAATCTTTAGATATGCGGAAATGCATCGGTTAGTGTCTATTTATATAAGATCTCTCTAAATCCGCTTGCACACTCATGCATGAAAGCACTCCCAGTTAGGCCAGGTTCGTCATCATCATTGGAGAATCCATTCTGTAGATGGCCAAATCATTTCAATTCGTGTTGGGGTTCGAAAACGTTGTACAAGGCTGACTCACGCATCAGTGCCCATCCACATTCCCTAACTGAAGTTAGAGAGGCGATCTCCAACCTGAGGTATGATAAAGCAGTGGGTATTTGGGGCATTCCTGCTCAAATGTTAAATGCTGGTTGTGGAATTATGCTGTCCTGCCTGCCATGTGGCGTTCTGGTAACATTCCCCCTGACCTGCTGAGGCCAGGGGTATTGGTATGGATAGGACTGCAGCAACAACCAAGACATTACAAAGCTCAGCATACCAGACAAGGTTCTTGTTCCCACCCCTCTGAGGCATATCAGAGATCCCCTATTGCAGCAATTTGGATTCACTTCTGATAAGTCCACAAAAGACCACAATCTGGCGCTCAGAGCCATTGTCAAGTGCCGTCGTGAGTTCAGTTGTGGGCTGCTTGCATCCTCAAATAGGAATACGATATGGTACATTGTAAATCACTCTGGGAGATTCTGAGTCTGAGAGGAAGCCAAACAAGGATTATTCGATTAATAACAAGCTTTATAATATTCAAGATGCCAAGTATGGTGGGGACCTATCAAGCTTATTCACTTATCAACACAGGAGTGATGTAAGGCTATGTCGTCACACCAACACTTTCCAACACAACAAAGACCGGATGATGGGCAGAGCTGTTATCAAAGGAATTGCATAGCAACACTAGGCGATATTAAGGTTACCAACCTTGACTTTACTGACGATGTTGCTATTCTATACGAGTCTCTGAAACTGTAGAGGTGGCTCTAGATACCTATAACTATCAAGATACTATCCATACAAGATTAATGCTTAGGTTCCAGACTGTCCATCTGGATAATACCTAGTAAGGACGAAGCTGCTGACATTTTGGGCTTTACAGATATTTCTTCTTTTTTATGATTGATGGAAACTCTGTATAAAGAAAATTCCTGGTCTTTAGCTTTCCATGCATTTCGTCTTACCTTCTTCCTCAATCGCTATTGTTACAAGTGAAAAGGGCCCCAGCTGTTAGCAATGTGATTCATCTGTAATATAATACAATTTTTTTTCTTTGGTTGTGCGCACGTGTGTGTGTGTAAGTGAGAGAGAGAGAATCTGTGAGTACGTGGGTAGTGCATGTTAGTGTGTGTATGTGAGTTGTGTGTGTGTGTGTGTGTGTGTGTGTGTGTGTGTGTGTGTGTGTGTGTGTGTGTGTGTGTGTGTGTGTGTGTGTGTGTGTGTGTGTGTGTGTGTGTGTGCGCGTGCGTGGGTAGTGCATATTAGTGTGTGTGTGTGCGTGTATGTGTGTGTGCATGTGTATTTGCGCATGAGTGTATCTATACACAAATCTGTAGTCTCCAACTTACCATCTTTGATCTGTGCTCGCAAGTTGAGGCAGTCTGGACAGGTGTGAGACCCTTGCTTTCAAAAAGGAGTCTAGTTATTTTCACTTTGCCTCTTTCTGATGCATACTGGAGTGGCGTTTGCAGACTATCATTGGCAGCGTCTGGGTTAGCCCCGGCATCCAAGAGGACTTTGGCCATCGGCAAGCTTCCATGCATTGAGACGTGGTGGAGAGGAGTGTCTCCAGATTCGTCCTTAATTGCAACATCTGCTCCCGAATCGAGGCACTTCCTGGCAGCTTCTACATCGCCCTGCCTTACAGCAGACCACAGCCTCCTCGCAAGGTCCACCTCCATTTTGGTTGAAAACTCCCCAGTATCATTTGATAAGAATGTTTCATTGAGGTTGTCCTTGTTACAGACAGTTTTTTCCTTAAGTAAAGGGAGAGCCTGAAACAAAGACAGGGTGTTAGTTCATATATTAATACGATTCAACAGTCATGATCCTCTGTGAGTTGAGACAACACAAATTCTCTTTCCTTCTTCACGAAGGTAACAATGCCACTACTGCTTGTCGAACAACTGGACAACTAATGTCCAGGGAGTAATAACATTGTCTTCCACAGCTATTTCCCGCACCGAGAACTGGGGAACAATATAATTTATGGCAATTTTTCTCGTTGATAACTGTTTTCTAGAGATATTTGAAACCAACTTTATTATATGAATCCTGCCTTCTCTCTATATATATTTAGATCAACATATGCATCTCGGTATATCTTTACATCTCTAAATTTTTCTAAATCTATCTTTATCTTTATCTACATCCCTTCCTCTAACCTCTATATATTTTATCACCGTTTCCCACTTAGGCAGAACATGACATAAAACTTTGCAAGTGAGCTTTACAAGTGATAGTGATATAGACATACTTGTCAGTGGTATATTTTCACTTTCCTAATGTAGTGTTGCGATATAACTTTAGCTTTAGTTTTGCAAGGTTTGCATCCGGTATAACAATGTTTTATAAGGGTTTAAGTAGAAAGAAATATTAGAGTAATCCTTCATCATAATAGTTCAGTGATTAATTTGTGAGGAGTGAGAAAGAAAAAGAAATACACCATTAAAACCGAAAGGTGATGGGACACGGAAAAAAATGTTTGTCATTTTTCTCTATGTAGTCGAGGAAATGCTGTTGGTCGTCTATCTGTCACGTATTTTAGTCATCAGCCAACCAAAAAATACTTCATTGATCTTAAGATTTAGGATAAATCTATAGACAATACCCTTCCTTCTGAAAATTTAAAAAGAGAAAAAGAGGAGGGAATGCTGGAGAGAGAGGTAGACCACAGGAAAAAGAAGAAAAAAGAATATAGGAAATCTTTGAGTAAATCAATTACTTATAATTTTCATACCAAACAGAAATGAACTGGCTGATAATATTAGTTTATTGAATATTTCTGGTTACTTTCAATTCTTTGCAGTATACAGCGAAATTTGATTAAATATATACTGTATTAGCACATGGTAATTGGGGCATTTGAACTTGCCGTTTTTATCAGTTACCTCCTATATGAAAACAATTTTGCTAGAAGCCTAGGTATACAACAAATGGTACTTCAGGTCGTTGAGGAATTCTGCTCTTCACTTTAAATTCACTTGCACACTCATGCATGAAAGCACTCCCAGTTAGGCTAGGTTCGCCATCATCACTGGAGAATCGATTGTGTAGATGGCCAAATCATCTCAGTTCGTTTTGGGGTTCGAAAACGTTGTACAAGGCTGACTCACGCATCAGTGCCCATCCACCTTCCCTAACAACAGATAGAGAGTCGGTTTCCAAGCTGAGGGGTGGTAAAACAGTGGGTATTTGGGGCATCCCAGCGGAAATGTTAAAATGCTGGTTGTGAACCTATGCTGCAAGGTTTGCATGCTGTCCCGGCTGCCATCTGGCATTCTGGTAACATTCCTCCTGACCTGTTGAGGCCAGGGGAAAGGGTATGGATGGGACCAGACAAGGTTCTTGCTCATACTCTTCTGAGGCATATCAGAGATCCCCGATTGAGACACAAGAGGCATTAGAAATTTGGATTCACTCTTGCTATGTTCACGATAGACCACAAACTGGCGCTCTGAGCCATTGTAGAGTGCCGCCGTGTTATCAAACAGAGCTGTTATCAAACGTGATTGCAGAGTAACACTAGGCAGTAGTAAGGTTACCAACCTTCATTTCACTGACGATGTTGCTATTCTATACGAGTCTCTGGAAACTGTAGAGGTGGCTCCAGATACCTTTAACTATCAAGATAATATTAAGAGAAGCTGAATTATATCCGGTCTTGGCAAGACCTGAAATGCTTAATTAAAAGGTTTAGGTTCCAGACTGTCCATCTGGATAATACCTAGTAAGGACGAAGCTGCTGGAACGCATGGGTGCATATTGGGCTTTACAGATTTGTCTTCTCATTTAATGGTTGATGGCAACTCCGGACAAAAAAAAAAAAAAAATACTTGAGTTTAGATTTTCGTGCATTTTGTCTTACCATCTTTCTTAATCACAGTTATTGAAAAGTGAGAAGGACCCCAACTGTTTAGCAATATGATTCAGCCCTAATATAATTTATAAATGTGTTTTTGTTTGGCTGTACGCGCGTGTGTGTTTATGTACGTGCATGCGTGCGCGCGCGTGTGTGATGTGTGTGTGTGTGCGTGCGTGCGTTGTGTGTATACGTGAGTGGTACATATTAGTTTGTGTGTGTGTGTGGGTGGGTGGTGCATATTAGTGTGTGTGTGTGTGCGCGCACGTGTGTGTGTGCATGTGTATTTGTGCATGGGTGTATATATGCAAATCTGTAACTTACCGTCTTTGGTCTTTGCTTGCAAGTTGAGGCAGTCTGGACAGGTGTGAGACCCTTGCTTTCAAAAAGGAGTCTAATCATATCCACTTTGCCTCTTTCTGATGCATACTGGAGTGGCGTTTGCAGACTGTCATTGGCAGCGTCTGGGTTAGCCCCGGCATCCAAGAGGACTTTGGCCATCGGCAAGCTGCCATGCTTTGAGACGTGGTGGAGAGGAGTGTCTCCAGATTCGTCTTTAATTGCAACATCTGCTCCCGAATCGAGGCACTTCCTGGCAGCTTCTACATCGCCCTGCCTTACAGCAGACCACAGCCTCCTCGCAAGGTCCACCTCCATTTAGATTAAAGATTCCTCAGTATCATTTGATAAGAATGTTTCATTGAGGTTGACCTTATTACAGTTTTTTCCACAAGTAGAGGGAGAACCTGAAACAAAGACAGGGTGTTAGTTCATATATTGATACGATTCATTGATTATGGTTGAGACAACACAAATTTTCTTTCCTTCTGCACGGAAGTAACAATGCCATTACTGGTTGTTGAATAAATTTTAAATGAATTTCTTTATCTTTATCTGTACATCCCTACCTCAAACCTCATTATATCTTATCACTGTCTCTATTCTCTGCGTGCGTATTTCTCTCAGGCAGAACCTGACCTTTTCAGCTAATAAGCAAAATACACTAGACGTGTTTCTGCAATTGACAAAACAAACTTTGGAGATATCTAGAGACCTGCCTGCTAAA
>NW_027213739.1:57500-67469 GCF_042767895.1 Penaeus vannamei | reverse complement strand
CTCCCCGCCTCCCCCCCCCCCCCTCCCCCCCCCGCCTCCCCCCCTTTCTCTCCCTTTCTCTTCCTTTTCCCTCTTTTTCCCTCCTTCTCCTCCCTCTTCCCTTTTTCCTTCCCCCTTTCCTCCTCTCTCTCTCTCTCTCTCTCGGTCTCTTTTTCTCTCTCTCGGTCTGTCTCTTTCCCTTTTGCTTCTTTTCTTTTTTTCTCTCTCTCTCCCTCCTCTTTCTCTCTCTTTCTCTCTCTCTCTCTCTCTTTCTCCCTTTCTCTCTCTCTCTCTCTCCTCTCTCTGTCTCTCTCTCTTTCCTCTCTCTCTCTCTTTCCTCTCTCTCTCTCTCTCTCTTTTCTCTCTCTTTTTTTTTTTTTTTTTTTTTCTTTCTTTAAAACTTGTTTCTATTTTTTTTCTTTTTTTTTCCCTTCTTCTTTTTTCTTTCCCTTCTCTTTTTCCTTTCTTTTTCTTCCCTTTTTCTTCTGCTTCTTCTCTTTCTTTTTTTTTTTTTTTTTTCTGTTTTTCTTTTCTTCTTCCATCTCCTTTCCCCCAAAATTTTTTTTTTAAAAAAATTTTTTTAATTTTTTTTTTTTTTTTTTTTTTTCCCATCCTCTCGATCCCTCTCTCTTCCCTCTTCTCTCTCTTCTTCTCTTACCTCTACCTCCTCCATTCTCATCCCGTGACCCGAGAGAATACTCTTGCAGGATGTCCACAGGATCTTGCGAAGGATTATGTGACATTGGGGACCGCTAAAGGATTTTTTTTTTAGGTTGCAAAGAAGCCCTTCCGTGCAGCCGAAAATCTGAATGTTGGAGAGACATATTTGGTGTTAATATGAAGGTCTGAGAGAGGCGAGAGTTGGGGAGAGATTGTGGGGGTGAGAAGATGAGTGAGGTAATTGAAGAAATGGTGGTGATGAAGGGGGTGGTGGTGGTGATGGCGGTGGTGGTGATGGGGGTGGTGGTGATGGTGGTGGGGATGATGGGAGTGGTGTTGGTGATGGTGGTGATGATGGTGGTGGTGGTGAAGTATGGTGATGGTGATGATGATGAAGGTGGTGAAGATGGGAGTGGTGTTGGTGATGAAGGGGGTGGTGGTGGTGGTGGGGGTGGTGATGATGATGGTGGTGGTGGTGGTGGTGGGGGTGGTGGTGATGGTGATGGGGTGATGGTGATGGGGGTGGTGGTGGTGATGATAGTAATAGTGATAGTAATGATAATAATGGTGATGATGATAGCAATAACGATGATAAAATGATAACAATGGTAATGTCAATGATAATACCAATAACAATAACAACTATGATAGTAATGATAATAATAAAAACAACAACAACAATAATAATGATAAAAATTATAATGATCATCATTACAATAATAAAACGATGATAAAGATAACAACACTGATAATAATCACAATGACACAAATGTAAAAAAAAAAATTATCCAACAAAAATTATGGAAGGTAAGATAATCAACATTAATAGATACTGAAAGAAATGGTCTAGAACGAAATTAATTTAGGTTAATTATTCAGACGCTCAGTAGAGAAATTAAACATTCAAAATTAATTCCCCATTAACATTCACCGGGAAATATATTTTTTTTTTATCAACTATCTCTATCTCTATCTATCTATCTCTCTTTATCTATCTATTCATATCTATCTATCTCTCTTTATCTATCTATTCATATCTATCTATCTATTTATATATATATATATATATATATATATATATATATATATATATATATATATATCTATCTATCTAACTTTCCCTCTCTCTCTCTCTCTCTCTCTCTCTCTCTCTCTCTCTCTCTCTCTCTCTCTCTCTCTCTCTCTCTCAGGCACGGGAGGAGGAGACGGAGTAGAGAGACTAGAAAAGAACTTAGAGAGAAGAAGATAGGATAGAGGGAGAGAGAGAATGGATAGGAATGAATAGGAGGAAAGGAGAAGAAAAACAGAGAATAAAAGAATAGAAGAAGAGAGACAGAAGGGAGAGTAAATAGAAGAGAGATGCGTGAGGAAGAATTAGGAACAGAGAGAGAGAGAAAAAAAAAGGAAGAAGGAGAGAACAGAGACGAATAAAAGAAAAAAAAAACACCAGAGATTTTTATTAAAATTAGATTATGAAGAAAAAAAAAGAAAATAAAAAAGATGAAAGCAAGTAAACAAGGATAAATTCTTTGGGCTGGGGGGGTGAGGGAGGGGGGCAGAGAGAAACTGGGGGAGGAGGAGGGGAGGGGAGGGGGCGAATATTGTTTCTTTGCGGCGCTGGGAAGGGAGGGGAGAGAGGGGAGAGAAGGGGGACGGGAAAGGGGAGGGAGAAGAGGGGAGGGGAGGGAGGGGAGGGGAGGAGGAGGGAGGAGGAGGGAGGAGGGAGGGGAGAAGAGGGAAGGGAGGGGAGAAGAGGGAGGGAGGGGAGGGAGGAAGAGGGAGAGAAGGGAGGAGAGAGAGGGAAGGGAGGGAGGGAGGGAAGGGAAGGGGAGAAGAGGGGGAGGGGAGAGAAGGGGAAGGGGAAGGGAGGGAGGGAGGGAGGAAAGAGGGGGGAAGCTGGGGAGAGGGAAGGAGAGGAGAGACCTTGGGAGAGGAGGAGAAGAGAGGAGGGAGGAGAAGCAGTGGAGGTAGAGAATAGGTAAGATTACCCGCAAACACCAACCCGCCTTCGCACACACACCGCCCACCGCCCTCACCCCCCCGCCCCCCCATCACCTCCTCCCTTGACCCAACGCAAACACCGCCCCTTCCTCTCCACTCCCTTACCCCCTCCATATCACCCCCACCCCCCAACCCATCTCCTCAGCTCCCCTCCATCTCACCCCCTCACCCCCAACCCACCCTTCACCCCTCACTCCCTCACCCCTCCTCCATCCCACTCTCCTCCCCACCCCCCCTCACCTCTAACCCATCCCCTCCACCCCCTCACCCCCAACCCACTCTCCCTCACCCCCCACCCCCAACCCACCATCTTCACCCCATCACCCCCAACCCACCATCCACCTTCCCACCCTCCAACTAACCCCCAATCCACCCTTCACCCTCCCTAACCATCCCACTCTCCTCATCCCCCAACCCACCCTTCCACCCCTCACCCCCAACCACCTGCCCACCCCCTAACCCATCCCCTCACCCCTTCACACCCCTAACTTCCTTCACCAAACTCAACCCCCTCCCCCCAACCCGTCCCCTCACCCCTCACCCTCCAACCCACCCACCACCTCAACCCACACCCCTCACCCTTCACCCCCATCCCCCTCCATATCACCCCCACCCCCCAACCCTTCACCCTTCACCCCCTAACCCACCCCCAACCCACCCCTCCACCCTCCACCCCACCCCCACTGCTATGGAACACACATCAAAGTAGTGGTGGCGGCGGAAGCGGGTGAGAGGGAGCGCATCAAAGAGAAAATTAATATTGTTTTGCAGGACTTGGAAACCTGGGGAGGATTCTTGAAAGGGAGGAGGAGGAGGAGGAGGAAGAGGAGGAGGGGGGAGAAGGGAGGAGGAGGAGAAGAGAGGAGGAGCAGGAGGAGAAGAACAACAACAACAACAACAAGAAGAACAAGAAGAACAAGAAGAACAAGGGGAGGGAGGAGGAGGAGGGGGAGGAGGATTGCTTGAAAGGGAGGAGGAGAGAGGAGGAGGAGGAGGAGAAGGGAGAAGGAAAAGGGGAGGAGGGAGGAAGAGAGGAGGGAGGAGGAGGAGAAGGGAGAGGAGGAGGAGGAAGAGGGAGGAGGAGAGTGGAGGGGAGGAGGGAGGGAATGGGGAAGGATTCTTGAAAGGGAGGAGGAGGAGGAGGAGTAAGAGGAGGAGAAGGGGGAAGAAGGAAGGGGAGGAGGAGGAAGGGGGAGGAGGGAGGAGATATGGGGGAGGGATTCTTGAAAGGGAGGAGGGGAGGGAGGAGGGAGGAGGGAAGAGGAGAAGGGGAGAGAAGAAGAAGAAGGGGGGAGGAGGAGGGAGGAGGAGGAAGAGGAGGAGGAAGAGGGAAGGGGAGGAGGAGGAAAGGAAGGGGGAGGGGATTTCTTGAAAGGGAGGAGGGAGGAGGAGGAGGAGAAGGGGAAAGGGGAGGAGAAGGAGGAAGAGGAAGAAGGGAGGGAGAGAAGGGAGGGGAGGAGAAGGAGGAAGGAGAAGGGGGGAGGAGGAGGAGGGAGGAGGAGAGAGAAGGGAGAAGGGGAGGGAAGGAGAAGGAAGGAGAAGAAGGGGGGAGAGAAGAAGAAGAGGAAGAGGAAGAGGAGAAGGAGGGAGGGAGGAGAAGGGAGTAGAAGGGGGAGGAGGAGGAAGGAGGGGGAGGAGGAGGAGGAGGAGGAGGAGGGAGGGAGAAGGAGGGAGGAGGAGGAGGAGGAGGGGAGGAGGAGGAGAAGGAGGGAGAGAGAAGGAAGAGAGGGAGGAGAAGAAGAAGAAGGAGAAAGGAAGGAGAGAGAAGGACAGGAGGAGGAAGAAGAAGGAGGAGAAGGAGGGAGGAGAAGAACAGGGAGAAGAACAATGGGGGAGGAGGAGGAGGGAGAAGGGAGGAGGAAGAAGGAGGTGAGGAGGAAGGGGGAGGGGGAGAAGGAGGAGGGGAAGGGGTGGAGGAAGGGGGAGGCGGAGGGAGGGAGGGAGGGAGGGAGGGAGGGAGGAGGAGGAGGAAAGGAGAGAAGAGGGAGGAGGAGAAGGAGGGAGGAGGAGAGGAGGAAGAGAGAGGAGGAAGAGGGAGGAAGAGGAGGGAGGGAGAAGGAGAACGAGGGAGGAAGGAGGAGGAGGAGGGAGGAGGTGAAAAAGGAAAGAGGCGGAGGAAGTGGTGGGGAAGAAAGAGGAGGAAGTGGTTGGAGAAAGGATAGAGGAGGAGGTGGTGGAGAAAGCAAAGGGGAAGGAAGTGGTGATGATAGATAGAAAAGGGGGAAGGAAGAGGTGTGGAGGAAGAAAGGGGTAGGAGGTGGTGGAGAAGAAAAAGGAGGAAATAAATAGAGAAGAACGAAAGAGGAAGAAGCACAGAGAGAAAAGAGAGGAAGTGGCGGAGAAGAAGAGGGAGAAAATAAAGGAGAAGAACGAAAGATGAATAGGCGGAGGAGAGAAGGGAGGAAGTGGTGGAGAAGAAAAGGAGAAAATAAAGGAGCAGAACGAAAGAGGAAGAAGCAGAGCAGAAGAGAGAGGAAGTGGTGGAGAAGAAAAGGGAGGAAATAAAGGATAAGAACGAAAGAGGAAGAGGCGGAAAAGAGAAGAGAGGACGTGGTGGAGAAGTACGAAAAGAGGAGAGAGAGATATAAGAAATATTTTAAAAAGGCAATAGTTTGGAAGAGAAAAAAAAAAGTTGAGAAGAAAATTATGTTAAGAAATACGTATGCGAGAGACCTAAAGTACAAAAATATTAGAACGAAGAGGAATTACACACACAAAAAAAAGATATGACACAACCGACGCAGAAAAAAAAAAAAAAAAAAAAATATATATATATATATATATATATATATATATATATATATATATATATATATATTTTTTTTTTTTCTTTTTTTTTTCGACCTGCGTTCTTGATGATTATTCGTACCCCCCCCCCCCCCCCCCGTTCCGAGAAAAAAAAGAAACACACACTTACAGCCTATAAAAGATTTTAAAAAATAAACAAAAAAAAACATTATTTGCAGAAAAAAGAAAACATACCCACAAATGACGACAAACGGTAGACCATTCCCAAACACACACGAGTATATCCATATATATGTTGTTTACAGGCCCTTGTTTATGAGTCACCCACACTCCAAAGCTATTATTTTCCTTCATAAATCTTAATATCTGACAATATTTCACCTCAGCAAGCCCCAGGCAGTGGCTGTTGGAGGCAATATAACAGTCTTTTGTTAGCTCGAGCACACTGCCATAAGCTGACTTGATGAGAATACTGACAATATTTCACTTGCAGGAAGGAGCTCTTTTAAGCTTTTTTTTCAAGCTTTTCCCTTTTTTTTTTTTTAAGCTTTTCCTTTTTTTTTCTTTCTTTCTTTTAAGCTTTTCCTTTTTTATTATTATTATTTTTTTTAGCTTTGTTTTGCTTTTATTTGAACCGTTTTTGTACTTTATATATATATATATATATATATATATATATATATATATATATATATATATATATATATATATAATATATATATATTTTTTTTTTTTTTTTTTTTTTTTTTAACGTTTAATTCATTGTTAAATTTTGACTTAAGAATAAAAAAAATGGATCTCGTATTTTTTTTTTCTTTCTTTCTTACTTTTTTTAAGGGTTGTGATTTTTGTTCACTTAGTGAGTATGTTTATAGCGTATATCGAATTGGTTTTGATTTTTCATTTATATATCTTTTTTTCCGAATTTTGTCTCTGTTCAAAGGGATTATTTGGTAATTATCGTGTGTGTTATGTATTTGTTACCAATTTGATAGATTCTTTCTTTAATCTTTTTATTATACTCCCTTTTCTATTATTAATTTTTGTCTGATTATCGAACTTTTTTTGCAGGATCTCTCTTTCTCTCTATCTATCCAATTATATTGTCTACTACACACACACATACGTATATATGTAAGTATATGTATATGTGTATATATGTGTGTGTGTGTGTGTGTGTGTGTGTGTAATCTATCTATTTGTCTATCTATCTGTCTGTCTATCATCATACTTGTCTATCGCCCTTCCTCTGACACACTGATACTCCTCCCCCCCACTACCGTCCTCCCTACCCTCCCTCTCCTTCTCTCCTTCTCTCCTCATCTCTCTATCACCTCACTTCACCCTGCTACTCCCTCTCTCCCTCTCTTCCTCTCTTTCCTTCACCTCACATGCATTATACATAAATTATTTTTCCTCCGCTCATAGATATCACATCATCATTAAACCGTTTTTCCACTTGTATGTAAATTAGAGCTGGGAAGCACCGCCAGTACTTTTAGATTTAAAACAAAAAGATGGTCGTTTCCCCCCCCCCAAAAAAAAAAAAAAAATACGTCTGGTGTTCCAATCAACTAGATTTACCCCCCACCCCCCCAAAAAAAATACGTCTGGTGTTCCAATCAACTAGATTTACCCCCCCCCCCAAAAAAAAAAAAAAAAAATACGTCTGGTGTTTCCAATCAACTAGATTTAACCCCCCCCCCCCAAAAAAAAAAAAAAAAAAAAAACGTCAAGATGGTGTTCCAATCAACTAGATTTACCCCCCCCCCCACCAAAAAAAAAAAATGTTTTCGAATTAGATATGTGATATGAACTGATTGCTGTTGCCTCGCCACAAAGGCTGCAGGTTGCAATCTATGGCTTCCAGAGGGTAACTTGGTCGTGTGTGTGTGATTCTCTATCTTTCTCTTTATATAAGCATATATGTATATATGTATATATATATATATATATATATATATATATATATATATATATATATATATATATATATATATACATACATACATATATATATATATACATACATATATATATATATATATATATATATATATATATATATATATATATATATATATATATATATATGTATATATATATAGCTAGATATAGATGTAGATATAGATATAGATATAGATAGATTGATAGATAGATATTTATATAGATAGATAGATAGATAGATAGAGATATATACGTCCATCATTATATTTTCCCTTCCTCCCACCCTGTATCTATCTCTCTCTCTCTTTAATTATCTCTCTCTCTGTCTATCTCTCCCTCTATATACATACACACACACATACATACATACACACATAGAGAGTATAAAATAAAATAAGAAAACAAGAGAAAAGAAAAGAAAGAAAAAAATCTCTCTCTTTTATTATCTCTCTCTCTCTCTCTATCTCTCCCTCTATATACATACATACATACACACACATACATACATACATACATACATACATACACACATAGAGAGTATAAAATAGAATAAGAAAACAAGAGAAAAGAAAAGAAAGAAAAAAATCTCTCTCATTATCTCTCTCTCTCTGTCTATCTCTCCCTCTATATACATACATACATACACACATACATACACACACACACACACACACATACATAAAGAATATAAAATAGAATAAGAAAACAAGAGAAAAGAAAAGAAAGAAAAAAATCTCTCTTTCATTATCTCTCTCTCTCCCTGTCTATCTCTCCTTCTATATACATACACACACACACGCATACACACATACACACATAGAGAGTATAAAATAGAATAAGAAAACAAGAGAAAAGAAAAGAAAAATCTCTCTCTTTCATTATCTCTCTCTCTCTCTCTGTCTATCTCTCCTTCTATATACATACACACACACATACACACATACATAGAGAATATAAAATAGAATAAGAAAACAAGGTAAAAGAAAAGAAAGAAAGAAAAAAGGAAAAGAGAAAGCCCTGAATCCTTGTGTGGCAACTGTGTCTGTGTTTTCCGTCTTGGTCCCAAAGGCCTTGACCTACACGAGAGAGAGAGAGAAAGAAGGAAGAAGACAAAAGGCTAGATTTCGAAAGGGAGATTAAGAACAAAAGAAAAAACGAGGAGCAACAGAGAAGAGGTAAGATGATGAAGAAGAAGAAGAAGGAGAAGAAAATGCGTGAAAGAAATTGAAGAAGAAGAAGAAGAAGGAGAAGAAAAATACGTGAAAGGAATAGAAGAAGAAGAAGGAGAAGAAAAATACGTGAAAGGAATAGAAGAAGAAGAAAAAAATTACGTGAAAGGAATAGAAGAAGAAGAGAAAGAAAAAAATACATGAAAGGAATATGTGCAAAATATTAAAAAATATATATATATGAAAAAGAGAGAAAGAAGAAAAATTAACATACAAAGGGAAACCGAGAAAGAGAAAAAAATGATAAAGGAGAGAAAATGAAACTCTAAGAAGCGCATCTTGATACGAATACAGGTAAAAGAACAACGGAAAGAAAGAGGAAGTGGGGAGGGAGAAGAATTCTGAACCTCCCACTTGAACCCAGAGAGAATAAGGTCTTTTAGCTTATGTGAAAAGAACTTTGTCTTTGTGTGTTTTTGTTACTTCGTGTCGCTTTTGTGCTTGTGTTTGCTTGGTTATGTGTGTGAGTGTGTGCTTTCACCCTTCCTGCTTCCTGCAACACTTCGTGCCTTTTAATGCACTTGTTTATAATATATTTGTCTTAGTTTTTTTTCCACTTGTATGTAAATTAGAGCTGGGAAGCGCCGCCAGTACTTTTAGATTTGAAACAAAAAAAAGGTCGGCATTTAGACATTTAGAGTCCGAAAAGTTACAATTACTGCATCCGCCATTAAAGCGGCCTCGGAACTACACTGCAGTTGCAAAAGAAAGGGGGAAATATATATATATATATATATATATATATATATATATATATATATATATATATATATATATATATATATATATATATATATAAATATATATATATATATATATATATATATATAAATACTATTTATATATATATATATATATATGTGTGTGTGTGTGTGTGATTTGTGCGTGTGTGTGTGTGTGTGTGTGACTTGTGTGTGTGTGTGTGTGTGTGTGTGTGTGTGTGTGTGTGTGTGTGTGTGTGTGTGTGTGGGTGTGGGTGTGGTTGGTGTGTGTGTGTCTGTGTGTGTGTCTGTGTATGTGTGTGTGTGTGTGTGTGTGTCTGTGTGGTAATCTTGTGACTTTGAGTTTATATGTATGTGTATATATAGATAGATAAACAGATAGATAGATAGATTTTTAATGTATGAATGTATGTATGTATGTATGTATGTATGTATGTATGTATGTATGTATGTATGTATGTATGTATGTATGTATGTATCTATATATATATACATACATAAGTATATATATATATATATATATATATATATATATATATATATATATATGTGTGTGTGTGTGTGTGTGTGTGTGTGTGTGTATGTATGTGTGTGTGTGTGTGTGTGTGTGTGTGTGTGTGTGTGTGTGTGTATATATGAATGTATGTATGTGTGTTTGTGTGTGTATGCTTCAATCTTTGCAT
>NW_027213739.1:32500-40000 GCF_042767895.1 Penaeus vannamei | reverse complement strand
GTGTGTGTGTGTGTGTGTGTGTGTGTTTAAATACATACACACATATTTATAGATAAATAGGTAAATAGATAGGATAGATAGATACATACATAAAACATACAAACAAATAGATAGATACACACGTACACACATGCATACGTATATACATATATATATATATATATATATATATATATATATATATATATATATATATATGAATGAATAGAAATCAAACAATGTTACCACATAAAAAAAACATAAATGATCAGATATATAAATAATGCTATACATAAAACAAATAAATAGATGATAAGAAAATAAAAAAAAGAAAATAAAGCTAGCCACAAAACAACCAAACGATCACAAGAAATAAAAGACAATAACAATAATAATAACAATAAAGACGAAAAAAAAAATTTCCCGCGCATTTTCCCGCCATTCGAACCTCCCCGAAGGAGAAATAAAAACGGAAATAAAAAAAAAACATAAACTTCCCTTTCCGCGCTCAAAAGATACGAAAAAAAATGGAAATACAAATAAAAATAAAAAGAACATAGGCAGTAATAATAATAAGATGTGAAAAATAAAAGCTTAAAAAGTGTCACTCGGCGGGAAACGAGCGACGTCCTCCCTCTCTGAAGATCCGAGGGAGACTGAAGACTTTTCCCGCGTTCGGCCGACATTTCGACACTGCCTCGGAAATGTTTTCTCTTCTTTCTCTTCTTTTCCTCCTCCTCTTCTCTCCTTCCTTCTTTGTATCTTTCTTAGGATATTTATATTTTCGAGTTTTTGGTTTTTTTCTTTTTTGGGTTTCTTTTGGGAGGGGGGGAGGGGGTTCTTTCGCTATTTGGGTATTATTAGTATTTGTTTTTTTTTCGTCCTTTATTTTCGGATTGTTTTCTTTCTTTTCTTCTTCTTTTTTCGGTTCCTCTTCTTTCTTCTTTTCTTAATTAATTCTTTATGTATTTATTCCTTTATTCTTTATTCTTTTTTCCCTCCCCCTCCGTTTCCTCTTTTTCTGGATTCTATTTTCGTTTCTTCTTCTTCTTCTTCTTCTTCATTTCCATTTTTTGCTTCTTTTTTTTAGGGGGGGGGGAGTGCTAAACGGGTTTTCGCTTTTTTTATATCATTCTTTTTCGTATTTTCTTTCCATCCTGTTTTTTTTTCTCTTCTTCTTCTTTCTTATTCTTTTCTTTTCTTTCTTTCTTCTCTTCCTTCGTTTTTTTTTCTTTCTTTCTTTCTCTCCGACATGCCAAGGGAATTTTGGATTTTTTCCTCCTCCTTCTCCTCTTCCCTCTTCTTCTCCTTCTCTTCTCCTTCCTCCTCCTCCTCCTTTTTCTTTTTCTCTGGATTTCTTTTTTCCGTCTTTTTGCTATTTGAGTATTATAACTTCGTTTGTTTCTTAACTATTCTTTTTCTTCTTTTCTTTTCGTCTCGTTTTATTTCTTGTTTTTATTTCTTTTCTTTTCCTTTTTATTTTTATCTCTTTTCTTCATTTTTTTCTTTCTTTCTTTCTCCAATATTCCGACATTGCCTCGGAAATTTTTACTTTTTTTTCTCTTCCTCTTCCTCTTCCCCTTTTTTCTCTTTCTCTGGATTATTTTTTCATTTCATTTGTTTATTCTTTGCGTTTTACTTTCTTCGCTTTTTATCCTTATGCGTTTTCGTCTTTTCTTTTCATCTAGTTTACTTTCTTGTTACGCTTTCCTTTTATTTTCCTTCCCTTTCGTTTTTTTCTTCTTCTTTTCTTTCTTTCTTTCTCTCTCTCAAGTTTTTTTTGGGGGGATTGTCTTGATTTGTTTTGTTTTAGCTATTCTGATATTCGTATTTTTTTATGTTATATATTAATCTCCTTTCCTTCTCATCTTGGTCTCTCTTGTTTTTCCTTTCTTCCTTTCTTTCCTTTAAAAAATCGGTTTTCCTAGCTTACTTTTTCTACTCCTATTTTTTGTTGTTGTTGTTGTTCTCTACCACTTCCTTCTTCATTTTTCTCCTCGTTCCTTTTCTTCCTCCTCCTCCTCCACTAATTCCTCATTCTCCTCCTCCTCCTTTTCTTCTTCCTCCTCCTTTTCCTCTTTCTGTTCCTCCACCTCCTCTTCTTTTTCCTCCGTATGCTCTTCCTCCTACTCTTTCTACTCTCATCCTCATATTCTTTCTTCTCCTCCTCTTTCTCTCCCACCTTTTCCTCTTCTTCCTCTCCTCCTTCTCCTCCTGCTCCTCTTCCTCTTCGTCCTCCTCCTCCATCTCCTATTCTCCCTCCTCCTTCTCCTCCTTTGATTGAGGGAGAAAAAGAAAGAAAGAGAGAGAAAAGAATAAGAAAGAGAGACTAAATGTGACAGTGAGAAAGAGGGAAGAGGAGGCATTGGAAGAAGATGATGAAAGATGAAATGTAGATTGATGAAAGTAGGAGAGAAAGGAGAAGGAGAGAGAAGAAGGAGAAGGAGAGAGAGAAGGAGAAACTAAGAAGAAGAAACGAGAAGAAGGTAAGGACACAAAAAACGTAAATAAATAGAAAAAAAATAAATATAAAAATCTGAAAAAATATAGATAGATAGAATTAAAGAAAATCTAATAAACAATGTTACGAAAGGGAAGAAGAAATTGTTAAAGAATACGAGAGAGAGAAAAAACGATACTAAACGGGAAATAGAGGGAAGAAAAAAAAAACGAGAAAATGTGATAAAGATAAGGTTACAGAAGACAGAAAAGAAAAATAAATGTATCACGAAAGAAGAGATAGAAAGGTATAATAGAAGAATGAAATGAAAAAGATAATAGAATACAGAAATAAAGGAAAAATAAGACAATTTTTAACGAAAAGAGAATAGATAAAAAAAAAAAGTGAAATGAAAAAGACAATCAAATACAAAAAAATATATATATATATATATATATATATATATATATATATATATATATATATATATATATATATATATATATATATATATATATATAACAAGAAATGCCACCACGAGAAATTAAAATATAAATAAAAATCATACAGAGAAATGAAACGCAAGAAACAGTGATAAAAATAAAGGCAAAAGAAAGAAAATAAAATAATGAGGCCTCCTATTGGCAACATTTCTCCGTGGCTGAAGCTCTCTCAAGGAACGACTTTCGGCGCTTCAACTATCTCTCCTTTTTATTCTCTGTTTCTCTCCTTTTTATTCTTTGTTTCTCTCTCTCCTTTTTATTCTTTGTTTCTCCATCTCTCCTTTTATTTTTTGTTTCTCTCTCTCTCTCCTTTTTATTCTTTGTTTCTCTCTCTCTCCTTTTTATTCTTTGTTTCTCTCTCTCTCCTTTTTATTCTTTGTTTCTCGCTCTCCTTTTTATTCTTTGTTTCTCGCTCTCTCCTTTTTATTTTTTGTTTCTCTCCTTTTTAGTCTCTGTTTCTCTCTCTCCTTTTTATTCTTTGTTTCTCTCTCTCCTTTTTATTCTTTGTTTCTCTCTCTCTCTCCTTTTTATTCTTTGTTTCTCTCTCTCTTCTTTTTATTCTATGAATCTCACTCTCTCTCCTTTTTATTCTTTATATCACTCTCTCTCCTTTTTATTCTTTGCTTCTCACTCTCCTTTTTATTCTTTGTTTCTCTCTCTCCTTTTTATTCTTTGTTTCTCTTTTTTATTCTTTGTTTCTCTCTCTCCTTTTTATTCTTTGTTTCTCTCTCTCTCCTTTTTATTCTTTGTTGCTCACTCTCTCTCCTTTTTATTCTTTGTTTGTCTCTCTCTCCTTTTTATTCTTTGTTTCTCTCTCCTTTTTATTCTTTGTTTCTCTCTCTCCTTATTATTCTTTGTTTCTCTCTCTTTTTTATTCTACGTTTCTCTCTCCTTTTCATTCTTTGTTTCTCTCTCCTTTTTATTTTTTGTTTCTCTCTCTCTCCTTTTTATTCTTTGTTTCTCTCTCCTTTTCTTTCTTATATATATATATATATATATATATATATATATATATATATATATATATATATATATATATATATATATATATATATACACGCACACGCACACGCACACACACGCACACATACACACACACACACACACACACACACATATATATATATATATATATATATATATATATATATATATATATATATATATATACATATAAACATATATATATACATATAAACATATATATCCCCCCTTTCTCTCTCTCATCCTCCCGCTCGCAAGATGGACTTCATAAAACGCACAACTCACAATTCAGTATCAAATACCAGGCTAGCGGCACGGACTGCAAGGGACATAGGGTTGCAATTTCGTGTCCTTGCATCGGTGTAGCTTTAACTTGCCCCGAGATAAGAAGGGACGGGGTCTTTGCTTGAGGTTTTCTTGGTCTGGGCAAGAGGGGGTTGTGGATAGATGGGTGGGTAGGGTGGGTGGGTAGGTGGATAGGTTTGGGTGGGTGGGTGGGCGGCTAGGGTGGATGAGCAGGTTTGGGTAGGTGGGTGGATGGGTGGGTAGGTGGATATACGACTGGGTAGGGTGGGTGGCTAGGGTGGATGAGCAGGTTTGGGTAGGTAGGTGGATGGGTGGGTAGGGAGGATGGGTGGGTAGGGTGGATGGGTGGGTAGGGTGGATGGGTGGGTAGGGTGGATGGGTTGGTTTGGGTGTGTGGACTGTTTGTTGTGTGGGTGGATGGGTTGGTGGGTAGGTTTGGGTAGATAGGTGGATAGGTGGGTGGGTGGATAGATGGATGGGTAGGGTGAATTGGTGGGTGGATGAGTAGGCGGTTGGGCGGGTTGGTGGGTGGGTAGATGGATGGATGTTTGGGTGAGTGGAATGGTGGAATGGTGGCTGGATGGAGGGATGGATGGATGGATGGATGGCTGGGTTGGTGGGTTGGCGGATGGATAGATAAACGGATGAAGGGATGTATTGCTGTCTGTCTTTTCTTTTCTCTTATGTTCTTTGTGTCCTTGTTGCCTGATTGTCTTGGTTGTTATCCCCGAGTGTTTGTTTACTTTTTTGTGTAGTGTATGTGAGCGCTTCTTTGTTTTTCTGTTTGTGAGCAAACAAAGAGAAGAAATTGAGAGAGAGAGAGAGAGAGAGAGAGAGAGAGAGAGAGAGAGAGAGAGAGAGAGAGAGAGAGAGAGAGAGAGAGAGAGAGACTGAGGGAGAGGGAGAGAGAGAAAAAAAAAAAGAGAGAAAGGAAAAGGAAGAGAGAGTTAAAGAGAAAAGGAGAGGCTGATAGAAAGAAAGAGAGAGAGAGAGAGAGAGGAGAGATATATAGATCGAGAGAGAGAGATTGACAGCGGCCGTCTACATAAATCTTCAAAGTTATCCCCATATACTCTGACACGAGAGAAGAATTCAGAAGTACTCAGGGAAAGTATCGACAATATTTTAACGTGAGATAACATTGCATATTTTAAGTTTAAGTCGCCAACAGTAACAACACAACATAAAGTGTGAAATTAGAATTTAATATTACCACCTTTTAATCTAATCAATCCTCTACATGATTAATTAATTAGTAGCACTGCCACCATCCGGGTTTTGTTTTAAATGAAGAGGCATCCCGAAAAAAAACCCTCTCGTTATGGTATTAACTTGGTAGCTTCGCACGGCAGTCTAGGCAGACGTAGGGTAGCTGGATCATCTCAATGTTCGGGTAATATTAATTGAATATTGTCTAGACATAATAATTCCAGTTTGGAATGTTTATTTCTACGGCAAGAAATTCAATGACGATGTGGACGGCATTCTGGCTATAACGTGCCAAGGGAACAGAATTTATATATACTCTCCCTAGTATAAACAAAAGAAAACTTGACTTGTGTTTGACCTTGACTCGAGGATTACTATATCACTTCCCGAGTACCATATTTTGAGCATAACCTTTAAGGAACAACACGTATTAACTGAATTAGACTTACAGATAATAAATAATGATAATCAAGTGGAATACCGAATCAGACTTACAGATAATAAATAATGATAATTAAGTGGAAAACCGAATTAGACTTACAGATAATAAATCAAGATAATTAAGTGGAATACGGAATTAGACTTACAGATAATAAATCAAGATAATTAAGTGGAATACCGAATTAGACTTACCGATAATAAATAATGATAATTAAGTGGAATACCGAACTAGACATAGATAATAAATAATGATAAATAAGTGGAATACCGAATTAGACTTACAGATAATGAATAATGATAATTAAGTGGAATACCGAATTAGACTTACAGATAATGAATAATGATAAATAAGTGGAATACCGAATCAGACTTACAGATCATAAATAATGATAATTAAGTGGAATACCGAATTAGACTTACAGATAATAATGATAAATAAGTGGAATACCGAATTAGACACAGATAATAAATAATGATAATTAAGTGGAATACGGAATCAGACTAACAGATAATAAATGAAGATAATTAAGTGGAATACGAATTAGACTTACAGATAATAAATAATGATAATTAAGTGGAATACCGAATTAGACTTACAGATAATAAATAATGATAATTAAGTGGAATACCGAATTAGACTTACAGATAATAAATAATGATAATTAAGTGGAATACCGAATTAGACTTACAGATAATAAATAATGATAATTAAGTGGAATACCAAATTAGACACAGATAATAAATAATGATAATTAAGTGGAATACCAAATTAGACTTACAGATAATGAATAATGATATTTAAGTGGAATACGGAATTAGACTTACAGATAATAAATAATGATAATTAAGTGGAATACGGAATTAGACTAACAGATCATAAATAATGATAATTAAGTGGAATACCGAAATAGACTTACAGATAATAAATAATGATAATTAAGTGGAATACCGAATTAGACTTACAGATAATAAATCAAGATAATTAAGTGGAATACCGAATTAGACTTACAGATGATAAATAATGATAATTAAGTGGAATACCGAATCAGACTTACAGATCATAAATAATGATAATTAAGTGGAATACCGAATTAGACTTACAGATAACAAATAATGATAATTAAGTGGAATACCGAATTAGACTTACAGATAATAAATAATGATAAGTGGAATACCGAATTAGACCCACAGATAATAAATAATGATAATTAAGTGGAATACCGAATCAGACTTACAGATAATAAATAAAGATAATTAAGTGGAATATCGATTTGCTGGACTTATTAGTTCTGTACCAGGCATTATGGGGTCTATCCTCTTCGACGAGATCCCCACCCCAATGGTCGTAGGGGCAGAGGTGTGAGGTTTTCTTGGGCATCGTCAGAGGCTCCCAAGATGGCCGCTTTGGGTCACATCCCCAACCGGTTGGCTCCTGCGTCTTCTTCAGCTCGTTCCCTGTCAGTATGGCGTCCCGAGAAGACTCAGTTACACATTCCATATATATAGGTATCCCCCCCCCCTTATTACACACTTTAATGCTCCCTTTTTACCTCATTTTATCGCTAAATTCGGCCTCGACAAGAGACGCTCTCTCTCTGCCTTACCTGTCAGGATGGCGGTCCCGAGAAGACTGACTCT
>NW_027213737.1:27500-30504 GCF_042767895.1 Penaeus vannamei | reverse complement strand
CTCTCTCTCCTCCCTCCTCCCCTTCCCTCTCTCTCTTCTTCTTCTCCCCCTCTCTCCCTCTCTCTCTCTCCTCTCCCTCTCTCTCCTCTCTCTCCCTCTCTACTCCCTCTCTCTCTCTTCTCCCTCTCTCCCTCTCTCCTCCTCTCTCCTCTCTCCCCCTCCTCTCTCTCTCTCCATCCTCTCTCCTCTCTCCCCTCCTCTCCCTCTCTCTCCTCCTCCCTCCTCTCCTCTCTCTCTCTCTCTCTCCTCTCTCTCCCTCCTTCCCTCTTCCTCTCTCCATCTCTCTCTCTCCTCACTCTCTCCTCTCCTCTCTCCTCCCTCCCTCCCTCCCTCTCTCCCTCCTCCTCTCTCTCTCCTCTCTCCTCTCACCTCTCCTCTCTCCTACTCTCACTCTCTCCTTCTCTCCCACTCCTCCTCTTCTCCTCTCTCTCTCTCCTTTCTCCTTCCTCTCCTCTCTCCTCTCCCCTCTCTCTTCCTCTCTTTTCCCCTCTCTCACCTCTCTCCTCCTCTCTCTCCTCTCTCTCTCTCTCTCTCTCTCTCACTCTCTCTCTCTCTCCTCTCTCCTCTCTCTCTCCCCTTCCTCACCCCCTCTCCTCACTCTTCCTCCTTCCCCCTCTCTTCCTTCTCTCTCTCTCCCTCCTCCTTTCCCCCCCTCTCCTCTCTCCTCTCTCTCTCTTCTCTCTCTCTCTCTCCTCTCTCCTCTCCTCCCTCTCTTCTCCCCACTCCCTCCTTCCCTCTCACTCTCCTCCTTCTTCCTCTCCTCTCTCGCTCTCTCTCCTTCCCCTTCCCTCCTTCTTCTCTCTCCTCCTCTCTCTCTCTCCTCTCACCTTCCACCCTCCCTTCTCTCTCACTCTTCTCTCTCTCTCTCCTCCTCTCTTCTCTCTCTCCTCTCCTCCCTCTCTTCCTCCTCTCACCTCTCCTCCTTCTACTCTCTCACCTTCCTTCCTATCTTCTCTCTCTCTTCTTCTCTCTTCTCCCTCTCTACTCTCTCCTCCTCTCTCCTCCTCACTCTTTTCTGTCCTCTCCTTCCTCTCTCACCTCCACTCTCTATTCTCTCTCTCTCTCCTATCTCTTCTCTCTCTCTCTTCTCTCTCCTCCTCTTCTCCTCACTCTCTCACCTCCTCCTTTCTCTCCGCCTCCCTTCCTTTGTACTTACTTCCCCTCCCCTTCCCCACTTCCTCCCCCTCCCCTCCCCATCCCCTTTCCTCCCCTCCTCTCTCCCTTTCTCAACC
The DNA here is from genome assembly GCF_042767895.1 of Penaeus vannamei. NCBI lineage: Eukaryota > Metazoa > Arthropoda > Malacostraca > Decapoda > Penaeidae > Penaeus > Penaeus vannamei. Next base: position 29,272 of record NW_027213737.1, on the reverse strand, counting down.
TCCACCACCACCTCCTCCCCTCCACTCCCATCCCCTCCTCCCCTCCTTTCTCTACTCCCAACGCCATCCTCTCCCCCCTACCTCCCATCCCCTCCCCCATCCCCTTCCTTCCCTCCTCTTCCCTTCCCCCTCTTATCCCCTTCCCCCTCCCCTCTTATCCCCACCACATGTTCTCCAGCGCATACATCTGGACTATTTCCGTAGGCTCTGAGGCTCCATCCTCGCTTCGTGGCCTATACCCCTTCTTCTCAAGCTGTCTTATCTGTCTATCTATCTATCTATCTATCTTCTCAAGTTATCTATCTATCTATCTTCTCAAGCTATCTTATCTATCTATCTATCTTCTCAAGCTATCATATCTATCTATCTATCTTCTCAAGCTATCTTATCTATCTATCTACCTTCTCAAGCTCTCTCTTATCTATCTATCTATCTATCTTCTCAAGCTATCTTATCTATCTATCTGTCTTCTCAAAGCTATCTTATCTATCTATCTATCTATCTTCTCAAGCTATCTTATCTATCTATCTATCTTCTCAAGCTATCTTACCCCTTCTCAGGCTATCTTATCTGTCTATCTATCTATCTTCTCAAGCTATCTTATCTATCTATCTATCTTCTCAAGCTATCTTACCCCTTCTTCTCAAACTATCTTGTCCCTTCTTCTCAAGCTATCTTATCTATCTATCTTCTCAAGCTATCTTATCTATCTATCTACCTTCTTAAGCTCTCTTATCTATCTATCTATCTATCTTCTCAAGTTATCTATCTATCTATCTTCTCAAGCTATCTTATCTATCTATCTATCTTCTCAAGCTATCTTACCCCTTCTTCTCAAACTATCTTGTCCCTTCTTCTCAAGCTATCTTATCTGTCTATCTATCTATCTTCTCAAGCTATCTTATCTATCTATCTATCTTCTCAAGCTATCTTATCTATCTATCTATCTATCTATCTTCTCAAGATATCTTATCCCTTCTTCTCAAGCTATCTTATCTATCTATCTTCTCAAGCTATCTTATCTATCCTCTACCTTCTCAAACTCTCTTATCTATCTATCTATCTATCTTCTCAAGCTATCTTATCTGTCTATCTATCTTCTCAAGCTATCTCATCTATCTATCTATCTATCTATCTATCTTCTCAAGATATCTTATCCCTTCTTCTCAAGCTATCTTATCTATCTATCTATCTTCTCAAGCTATCTTATCTATCTATCTATCTTCTCAAGCTATCTTATCTATCTATCTATCTATCTATCTTCTCAAGCTATCTTATCCCTTCTTCTCAAGCTATCTTATCTATCTATCTATCTTCTCAAGCTATCTTACCCCTTCTTCTCAACCTATCTTATCTATCTATCTATCTATCTATCTTCTCAAGCTATCTTATCCCTTCTTCTCAAGCTGTCTTATTCTTATTCGTTTCCAGCTGATCTTACGAATTACGACGATCGACTTTTATTTTCTATTTATTTGTTTATTTATTATTCTGTTCGAAGAGTATATATACATTTATTTATTATTATTATTTTGTTCCGTTCGAAGAGTATTAACATTTATTTATTTATTATTAGTATTATATTTATTCTGTTCGAAGAGTATTAACATTTATTTATTTATTATTATCATTATTTATTATTCTATTAGAAGAGTATTATTGACGTTTATTTATTATTATTATTGTTAATATTCTTTTCGAAGAGTATTAACATTTATTTATTATTCCTATTATTATTTTTATTCTGTTCGAAGAGTATTGACATTTATTTA
>NW_027213737.1:7500-12500 GCF_042767895.1 Penaeus vannamei | reverse complement strand
CAGATACTAGTGGTGAGTATGTGTATGTGACGTTAATTTCCTTCATGGCGGTCATCATTTCACAGGCTAATGATTCTTCATATCCCCCGCGGGCCACTTTTGATCATCCCAGGGGACACCATCAGGCCCTGATCTATTTCATTCATTTAAAAAAATAAAATGATAGAAAAGACGTCTGTAAGACTAAGTGATAATTTTAAAAGACCGAGAACTTGGTTAATTAATCATGTAGAACAACCGACTGAAATCGCAAATGTGCCGCGGGCCGCACATGGGTGTGTGGCGGCCCGCGCGTTTGACACCCCTGCACCAGAGGGAACTCGAGATCTGTTCTCGAAGGCGGGTATCACGTCATTTTAGATTCCTCTAACTCTCGAAAGAATCAAGCTGAACCAACTGCTAATAGACCAACAAAGACAAGACCCTGTCCTTCTTTTCTTTACATCCAGTTATATCCATTCATCTTCAGTGAACTATCCCTTGCATAATTTTTAAAAACCGGGTCTGTCGGTGTTGAAACCAAAGGCCATCCCTTGACACCCTCTTAAGGTAAGTCTTTCAGGATCATCCCACAGGGGAATGGCACTACATAAACGGTACTTTTATGGCTCCCCCAAAGTACTCTCCATTGAGAGGGTGACGATGTGCCGTAAATTTCTTTCAAGTGAGAGAAGTTTTGGGATGAATGGGCGGTTCTGCTGACGTCTCTTAGGCTCCGAGATGAGGCTGGTGCGGCGGGGGAGAGATGCCGCGGGGCTGAGGCGGCGCGGGTAATCTGTCTTGCGTTCGTCTGTCACTTTTATTGTTGGATTTATTTTTATTGTTCTCCTTATTGCTGCTATTGGTATTGGTATTGTTGTTGTTGTTTGTTGTTGTTAGCAGCAGTAGTACCGCTGTTGTTTTTGTTCCGTCATCAATTATGATTATGATTATCATTATTATTATCATTTTCCTCTTTCTCTTCCTCCTCATCATCATTATCATCACTCTTCGTCATCATCAGTAACCATTATTACGCTTTTCTTAGGCTTTTCTTGTATTCCCGTGTTATACAAGGGAGAAAAGATCCTATACAGGTAATCCTTATGCATATGTACACTACATTAACAACTACTGCACGCATACGTTCACAAACATGTACATGTCCACACACACACACACACACACACACACACACACACACACACACACACACACACACACACACACACACACACACACACACACACACACACACATATATATATATATATATATATATATATATATATATATATATATATATATATATATATATATATATATATATATGCACACATAAACATATAACCTACATATTCATTGCAATATGGACTTTATTGCAGGCAGCGGTTGATTGGTTTGTAAGGGATGGGAGAGCGATTTGAACCGTGTGTGTGCATGTGTGTGTGACGCGTGTGTGTGAATCTGTCGCCCCAACATCGCGACCGATTCCTCTTCAGCAACTCACTCCGTCCACCTTGCTCTGCCACTCCATTAAGAACTCATCCGTGCAAGTGACTCGACATCAATTTAGATTAATCATCTCATCTGGCGTGGAAGCCTCCCTGCAAAGTCGTGTAACTATGCTGAACTCCTCCAATATATACAGAGAGTTGGTGTATTGCGTTTCCAGGGTATGGCAGGTCGCGGCCGCCACTAACAATGAACCTCATCTCGGACAGAACTGGTTTAATCTTGCATAATCTTAATTTAATCTTCCGTCGACCGCTGTGCCAAGCCCGACGAGGTCTCCGTTTCCACAATATATCGGATTTTCCACAATCACTGACGACATTACGTCACCCTCATTCTGTAAACGGGTTTAGACTGCGCTCTCCTCTCCCCACAACACCTCGCGTCTATGACACTTCTCGAATCCTCCTCCTTCTCCTCACCCAAATGACAATCCAAATATTTTTCCTAACCTTTCCCTTCCTCCGTATTGCATTTGCAAGTCGCCCTCGACGCATTTCCTTAAAACGGGCTCCCGTGCCACTTCCCTCGTGATGAATATTCCATCCCACACCTCACGGCCCGCGACCTTTCCAAATGTTATCTGGCGCTGCACCATTTCCCTCGCCTCGCACGTGACCTGACCACCACGTGACCTGACCACGACAGAGTGATACGAAAGGCCCTGTCCGCTTGTACGCCTCCAGGCCACCCTCGCGTCGGTCCTTCGTCCACCTCGTTTCAGTCACGGAGATCACGGGCTTTCGCAAATTTTCCCATCGCGCGTTCTGACTGATCGCGTTTGTCGAGCACACATTTCCTGTTTGCCGGAGCCATCGCGTGTCCTTTGGCCTTTTTGTCTCTCCTTCGCATGGTTTTTTGTCTTTGTTTTGTTTTTCTTTCTTTCATTCTTTCTTTTTTTTCAGATTGCATTCCCCGTCTTGAATTCAAGGAGGACCTGAAAATTTGGATAAATTGGGGGTAATTTTGGGTATCTGTGATAGTTTATTCTGTTGAGGTTGAAAGACACTTCAGAATCAGTCTTTAAGGAATACTAAAGGTTGGCAGAAGTGACTTCCCGCTAATAGGATACATATACGGTATAATTATGTACAAAAACTTTTTCATTCTTTCTTTTTTGACAATCCGCAGACGATTGGCACAATCACAATGGTACCTAATTCTTCGAGAGCTCACATTTCCTTCACTTAATAATCTAGCACACACACATACACATACACACACACGCACACACACGAAACACACACACACACACGAAACACACGCACACATGCACACACACGAAACACACACACACACAAACACACACACACACACACACACACACACACACACACACAGATCTCCTCTCCTCCATCAATCGCCCCATTTCCGCCTCAGACACTCACCCACCACCTCCCCCACCCCGTCCCCTCCCCCCCGCCACGCCTCTCACGGCCTCCTCCCGCCCTCCTCCGATCGCGCCCATGAATATCATCAGCGGAAGAATACAAAAAAAAGGAAAATATAGATTCGAAAGCCAAAAAGAAGGAAAAAGAGTAAACTAAAGAAGGAAGAGAAAATAAATATTCGGAAACCAAGAATAAATATGAAAACGATAAACTGAAAGAGGAAAAGAGAATAAATACAGGAAACCCAAAAAGGGAAAAGAGAAGAAGGAAAAAAAAATATATTCAAAGAGCCCAGAGAAAAATAGAGAAAAATATTTGACCTGCTCCTCCACGGGAAATTACGCGGACTTTGGGCTAGACTGAAGTGACGTGAGGCAGAAAACAGAAATCCGGATTTTATGGCAAGACAACGACGAGCGAGAAATGCAGACCAACAGAAGCCTCTCTCCCTCTCCCTCCCCCTACCCCCTTCCACGGCGAGAGAGAAATGCAGACCAACAGAATCCCCCCTCCCCCTCCCTCTCCCTCCCCCCCTCCCTCTCCCTCCCCCCTCCCACGACGAGAGAGAAATGCAGACCAACAGAATCCCCCCCCCCTCCCCCCTTCCACGGCAGACCGAAGACGGAGAGAAATGCAGACCAACAGAAGCCTCTCCCCCCTCCCTTCTTCCCCCTCCCCCCTCCCACGACGAGCGAGAAATGCGGACCAAACTGAATCCCCCCTCCCCCTCCCCCTCCCTCCCCCTTCCCTCCTCCCACGACGAGAGAGAAATGCAGACCAACAGAATCCTCCCCCTCCTCCCTCCCCCTCCCACCCTCCCACGACGAGAGAGAAATGCAGACCAACAGAATCCTCCCCCTCCTCCCTCCCCTCCCACCCCCACCCCCCTTGAAGCAAGCGCAAGCAGGCCAGAAGCAGAGACTCCTCGAGGGTGGGGGATGGGGGGGGGGGAGGAGAAGGAGAGATATCTTGAAAGGAAGAAAATCACGTCGGATCAAATTATCAGACCGCCTGGCCTGACCCTCGCAAGACCAGCTTCCAGGCGGAGACCCAAACCTTGTCCCATTCCAGACCGGAATAGATCCAGACGAAGGGCCGCCTCTGGTATGCTCGGGATGCGGAGACGGAGTCCCAGGTAGCGAGGCCATACCAGGAGGCGAGGCGAGGGCAGTGAAGGGGCAATTCCGAGATCGGGTCCCGACGCCGGAGAGCAATTTCGGCCTCGGGGAACGGAGGAACGGAGGAACGGAGGAACGGAGGAACGGGGGCGCCTCGGCTCCTGCGCCTCCGGGTGGTCGGGACGAGGCTTCGAGTTCGGTCTGAGGGGCGTCCGGGGGGCGAGGGCGCGGAGGATAGGGTAAAAGATGAATAAATAATAATGATTATAGAACAGTGAAACAAAGAAAGAAGAAGAAGAAGAAGATAGAGATAGAAAAAAAAAAAAAAAAAAAAAAAAAAAAAAAAAAATATATATATATATATATATATATATATATATATCTATATATATATATATATATATATATATATTTATTTATTATATTTATATATATATATATATATATATATATATATATATATATATATATATATATATATATATATATATATATATATATATATATGTGTGTGTGTGTGTGTGTGTGTGTGTGTGTGTGTGTGTGTGTGTGTGTGTGTGTGTGTGTGTTTGTTTGTGCGTGTGTGTAGTGTATGCTTATGTGTGTATATGTGTGTAAACACCGTAAATACATAAGCAGATCTAACTCACACAACAATAACACTTTCCCCCACGCTCTTACGCCCTACGACCTTCGACACGACCGCTGAACGACCTTTTTCTGCCCTCCCTCCTCCCTCCTGCCCTTCCCCTCCTCCCTCTCCTCCCTCCCTCTCCTCCCTCCTGCACCTCCTCCCAACTTTTTCTGCCCTCACCCCTCCCTCCCTCTCCTCCCTCCTGCCCTTCCCTCCTGCACCTCCTCCCCTTTCCTCCCCTTCCATCCCCCTCCTCCCTCCCTCCGTCTGTCTACCGAGAGAAGTTCCTAGAGGACGGCCATTGAGGCGACCACACGCGGCGGATGGTCCTCGTCTCGGCTCTCCTCGACGCTCTCCTCCGCT
>NW_027213737.1:0-2500 GCF_042767895.1 Penaeus vannamei | reverse complement strand
TAAGGGGGGTGGAAGGAGGAAAGGTAATGGTGATGGGGATAAGGGGGGGGGGTGGAAGGAGGAAAGGTAATGGTGATGGGGATAAGGGGGGGGGTGGAAGGAGGAAAGGTAATGGTGATGGGATAAGGGGGTGGAAGGAGAAAGGTAATAATAATGGTGATAAGGGGGGGGGTGGAAGGAGGAAAGGTAATGGTGATGGTGATAAAGGGGGGGGGGTGGAAGGAGGAAAGGTAATAATAATGGTGATAAGGGAGTGGAAGGAGGAAAGGTAATAATAATGGTGATAAGGGGAGTGGAAGGAGGAAAGGTAATAATAATGGTGATAAGGGGGGGGGGTGGAAGGAGGAAAGGTAATGGTGATGGGGATAAGGGGGGTGGAAGGAGGAAAGGGTAATGGTGATGGGGATAAGGGGGGTGGAAGGAGGAAAGGTAATAATAATGGTGATAAGGTGGGGATGGAAGGGAGGAAAGGTAATGGTGATGGGGATAAGGGGGGAGGAAGGAGGAAAGGTAATGGTGATGGGGATAAGGGGGGGGGGGTGGAAGGAGGAAAGGTAATGGTGATGGGTATAAGGGGGTTGGAAGGAGGAAAGGTAATAATAATGGTGATAAGGGGGGGGGGTGGAAGGAGGAAAGGTAATAATAATGGTGATAAGGGGGGGGTGGAAGGAGAAAGGTAATGGTGATGGTGATAAGGGGGGTGGAAGGAGGAAATGTAATGGTAATGGTGATAAGGGGGGTGGAAGGAGGAAAGGTAATAATAATGGTGATAAGGGGAGTGAAGGAGGAAAGGTAATGGTGATGGGGATAAGGGGGTGGAAGGAGGAAAGGTAGTAATAATGGTGATAAGGGAAGTGGAAGGAAGAAACGTAATGGTGATGGTGATAAGGGGGATGGAAGGAGGAAAGGTAATGGTGATGGTGATAAGGGGGGTGGAAGGAGGAAAGGTAATGGTGATGGTGATAAGGGGGGGGGTGGAAGGAGGAGGATTGTGTTGTTATTGATGGTGATTCCAGAGGCAAGACAGGGAATGTTTATGATAGATATTCTGTCAGTTATGATAATGACTGGTGATCGTGATGTTAATGTTTATACCACTAATACCACCGTATCAACGCTGATGATAGTAATAGTCAGTGTTAGTAATAATGCAATAATGATAGTAAAAATATTGATGAGGATAATAAAGATAATAATGATAATAATGAGGATAATGGTGATAACAAAAATGATAATGATTATAATAATGATGATTCCGATTTTTGTTTTAAGATATGATATAAATGATAATATTTCTTAGGAGAATATAGATTATAATAATTACAATGATAATGATAACTATTATCTTAATTATATATTTTTTTCGTTATCATTATTATTGCTATTATTTTTATTATCATTATCATTATGATCTTGCTCTTTGACATTCACACACTTTACAGCAGCACGTAGAAACTGGCAAGAAATGTCACAGCCTCGCTAGTGTGACCTACCTTAAAGCCTTTTTGCGGGTGGCTTCTCGTTGCTCCATCGCCCTTAAAGCCGAGGCTACTGAACTGGCTAAAGGTCTTTATGTTCTTTCTTGTGTTATTCATGTTCGTGACATTTGAGACTGAGGCCGGATCGGCGGCGGGGAGATGAGAGAAAGAGAGAGAGAGAGAGAGAGAGAGAGAGAGAGAGAGAGAGAGAGAGAGATAAAGAAAGAGAGAGAGAGAGAGAGAGAGAGAGGGGGGGAGGGAGGGAGGGAGGGAGAGGGAGGGAGAGAAAAAGAGGAAGGGAGGGAGAGAAAGAGAGAGAGAGAGGAATGGAGGGAGGGAGAGAGAGAAAGAAAGAGAGAGAGAGAGGGAGGGAGGGGAGACGAAGACAGAGGGAAGATATAGAGATCCTAATTTATATTTCATATGCCTTTCCATATAATGATTATATTTTCACAACTGGTACTTTGCTCTGCTCAGTAAACTCACGATGATGCAGAACAGCGCTAAATATAGAGTACTTTGAGACTGCATATTAATTATTGTTACGAGGAAATGACATGTGCACTTTCAGATTTTACAGGAAAAGCTCAGTGACATTCTTGTTTTTAATTTCCTTTAGGATGTCATCACGCTACAAGCATTTCAGACACTACAAGGCAGTTGACACTTGTCCCTTTGTTTGTATGTGCTCTCTTGATATCCAAAGACCCAACGTGTATGGAATGCATGTAAGCACGATTATGTGTAAGGCCATTAGCTCAAGAAGGCGCCTGCAAATCCAAGCCAGGCTTCCCCTTGGCTGCTGCGTCCGCCCGCGTGGGTTGCAGATCCAAACGAGTTGACGATTATGGCTGACCAAAACTGCCTCTTCGGAACGCTCGTCGTCGTCAGTTCGCCAAGACCTCTTCTTCGGTCCTCCGTTGGCCCCGCCGCTTATGGCTCGCTCCTGGACTATCGTGTCGGGCGTTCATCTACTCCTGCTGTTCTCTTTTTTTAAAATAACCGGTGAGCTAATATCTGGC
>NW_027213736.1:20000-22500 GCF_042767895.1 Penaeus vannamei | reverse complement strand
GTGGGGGTGGAGGTGGAATTCGAGTTTGAGGTGGCGATGGAGGCGGAGGTGCGGGTGGAGTTGCAGTAGGAGGTGGAGGTGGGGGTGGAGTTGGAGTAGGAGGTGCAGGTGGAGGTGGGGGTGGAGTTGGAGTAGGAGGTGGAGGTGGGGGTGGAGGTGAAGGTGGAGGTGGAGGTGGAATTGGAGTAGGAGGTGGAGGTAGAAATGGAGGTAGGGGTGGAGGTGGAAGTAAATGTTACAATGAAGGTAGAGGAATTGGATATCAAAAATGGTATAGGTGGAAGGGGAAGGGAGATGGGAGGTGATGATGGGAGTAGGAGCGCCAATCTAAGAGAGAAAGGGGAGAAGAAGGAGAAAAAGAGAGATGAGAGTAGGAGATGAAAAAAGCGCCAATCTGAGAGAGAAAGGAGGGAAGAAGGAGAAGAAGAGAGAGAACGGGAGAACGCCAGCGCGACCGCCACGTTCCAGGAACCCCCAGGCTTAAATCAGGCCTTCACCCAGACAGCTGCATTATCCCCCTGATTTACCTTTCATTTCAACTGAACATGAAAAATGCTCATTTCTAATCAGTGAACATTAACACGGAATAATCGCATTCAGACTCCTGGTTTTCACACGGTCATTCGAGCCGGATTCATTCCCTTTCATGGCTCTTTGGTACAAATGAACAACGTTATTAAAGTGATGAGGTTATTAGGTTATAATGCTCTTTCCCGCATTTCCATTCCGCCTCCTCTTTTTTAGCTGCATAAGTTGTTAATCCACAAAGGGATCGCGTTTTGCAAAGTTCAAACCGTTTAAGTAAAATCTTTAAATGAAATCGTTTTTTTGAATTTGTAAAGATCACATTATATTTTTCTTTAATTTATCTATTTTTTTTCTGTTTATCCGTTTTATTCTTTCATTCATTTATTCTCTCTCTCTCTCTCTCTCTCTCTCTCTCTCTCTCTCTCTCTCTCTCTCTCTCTCTCTCTCTCTCTCTCTCTCTCTCTCTCTCTCTCTCTCTCTCTCTCTCTCTCTCTCTCTCTCTCTCTCTCTCTCTCTTAAACACCATTCTCTTAAGACACAAACATTCTACTCAACAGTCGATTCATGTCTTCTTCGGGATCATAAATACATATTGCACGCATATCATATTTCATTTGCGCCGTATGTGATTATGTAAGCCCAGGAGGGGACTTATCTAGATGAGGATGGAAGTGTTGTATCACTCTACCGATATGTATGCCAATGACTTTGAAAACGTACATTTGTAACAAGTATTATGTATATCTTTAACTGTTATTATACCTAATCTGTGTGCTTGAATCGTGAGCCCACACAGGGACTTATGAATATAGGGGAGGATAACCTAAGCTGCCTCATCCCTTTGGGATGTATCTCAATAAACGTGTCAATGTAAGAAAAAATCTCTGTCTCTCTCTCTCTCTCTCTCTCTCTCTCTCTCTCTCTATCTATCTATCTATCTATCTATCTATCTATCTATCTCTCTATCTCTCTATCTCTATCTCTCTCTCTCTCTCTCTCTCTCCCTCTCTCTCTCTCTCTCTCTCTCTCTCTCTCTCTCTCTCTCTCCCTTTCCCTCTCTCTTTCTCTCTCTCTTTCTCTCTCTCTCTCATTCTCCTCCCTCCCTCCCCCACCCATCCCCCGGAACCAGCCAATCACCCCATCAACAACAACGAAAAAAGGTCGACAAACTCACCCTCCAACCCGTAAACCAATAAAAACCAATAAAAATAAACCAATAAAACCAAATAAAACTATAATAAATAAATAAAATAAATAAATAAATAAATAAAATAAATAAATAAAACCAATAAAACTCACCCACTCAGATCCCCCGCCCAGGCATTCCCCAATTACTGAGCCTCGCCTGACACCTGCGCCCTTATATAGGCAGATCACGCCCACGCCGAACGCACTCATTTTCTGCGTGACGGCCCGACCCCCGGATGGGACTGCGGGCGGGGTGTGTGGTGTCGGGGCGGTTTGATGGCGGGTTGTGGGCGGCGTTTCAGCTCTGACGGTGATTGTGTTTGGGGGTTGTGGTTGGTGTTTGGACTCTGATTGCATTGGGATTGGGATTTCAGCTCTTGATTGTATTTTGGGATTGTGGTTGGTGTTTCAGACTTTCTCACTGTACGTTGAGATTGTTGTTTTAACCCTTTGATTGTATTTTCCGAATGCTATTTAAGACTTTCTCATCGTACGATTTTTTTTCTAATCTACGATGGTGTGCTGGGACTATTTTATCAACTCGCTGATTGCAATTTGAGATTGTTTTGATCTGCTGTTGCACTGTGATTATTACTTCGATTTTTATGTCGACTTGCCAATTGTGGTTATTCTTTCGATTCGCCGATTGTATTGTGATTGCTATTTTGATCCGCTAATCGTATAAGAATTTTTATTTCCACTGAATATATATATTGTGTTATTTTGGCTTACTAATAACAAACTGTGATTATTTGGATTGTTATTTCGATTGTCTACTAGGACT
>NW_027213736.1:5000-10000 GCF_042767895.1 Penaeus vannamei | reverse complement strand
TTCATGGGTCGTAAAAGTGATCGTATTGGTGATCTGATTCCTCGTATTTCATGGGAAGACAAGGAAGTGGGACGGGTATTTCGGGTTTAATAATTGAACAAGGGAAGGCCACGGATGGAGTCGTATCATAGCAAGCAATCATCTTCCTATAGAATAATAAACAGCTGAAAGGTCGACTTAGATGAGGCCGTGTGAGCTTCTGACTGATTTGTTTTCATTATTCTTCTTTTATTATTTTGTTCTTTAATTCTTTCAGTAGAACAGGGTGTTAAAGATTGAATAGAAGCGCTAGTCAGCATCGATATAAAATATTTTTTTTTATATCTGATCGCAAAAGCATTCAAAATGCCATCTGAAAGAAAACAACTTTTAGATGTGAACATTCTTTTTGTTTTACACTTGATAATTGCAGCAAATGTTATAAATCAGACTCTCAAAGTTTGATACAGTTTCGCAAATCAAATGCTTTTTGAAAGAAAAATCCTCTAAATATCTCCAATAGAGTATATATTACAAAACGTCGTATCTTGAGTACCCGGATGAACCCTGCGAAACCCTGCCTTAAGAAACCAGGTCGAGAGGAGCTTCCAGGCCGACGAGGAAGGCGGTGCAGAAGATCCTTAAATGCGCATGTATATATATATATATATATATATATATATATATATATATATATATATATATATATATATATATATATATATATATATATATATATATATATATATATATATATATATATATATATATATATATATATATGCATTTAACGATCTTCTGCACCGTGTGTGTGTGTGTGTGTGTGTGTGTGTGTGTGTGTGTGTGTGTGTGTGTGTGTGTGTGTGTGTGTGTGTGTGTGTGTGTGTGTGTGTTCTTATATTTATATTTATAGATATGTGTGTATACATGTGTGTATATATATATATATATATATATATATATATATATATATATATATATATATATATATATATATATATAATGTGTGTGTATGTGTGTGTATGTGTGTGTGTGTGTGTGTGTGTGTGTGCGTATATCTACACGCTTGTGTTTTATGTGCTGATGAAGAGCACCGTTCTTGAATACAGAACTAAACGGGAGAGAGAAAGAGAGAATAAAAGAAGAAATTTCTCCCAAAGTTTAAAGCCTCGACGAATCAAAGGGATGAATAGGAAATAAAATGTGATTATTTCCAAGGGAACTTTCACCGAAGAAGAAAAAAAGAGAGAAAAGAGAAAGAAAGAAAGGGAACGCAGACAACCTGATCCCCAATGAAAAGAATATTACTTTTACATTAAAAACTTGAGCTTGAAAAATACGGACAAAGGACTTTAACTTCACAGATGACTGGAAGCAAATGAAGCAAATTGAATGAGAAAGAGTGTACCTGGGGAGGGTATGGACAGACCGTGGCTCTGAGTGGAATTAGATAAAGGTCGATACCCGGTGATTCCGGACTAGCTGATTGACTGACTGAGAGAGGAAAAGGGAAATGAAGAGAGAGAGAAAGAGACCATATGAGAGAGAGGGAGGGACATATGGGAAGGAGAGAGAGAGGGAGAGAGGGAGAGGGGAGAGAGAGATGTTTAGAGAGAAAGAGAGAAAGGGAGGAGGGAGAGAGAGAGAGAGAGAGAGAGAGAGGGAGTAGGTAGGGAGGGAGAGAGAGAGAGAGAGAGAGAGAAAGAAAGAGAGAGAGAGAGAGAGAGAGCAAGAGAGAGGAGAGAGAGAGAGAGAGAGAGAGACCAGGTTGTGCCTTGATCACAGATCTGGTCTCCTCGACGTGATGAAATTTATAAATATCCCTAACCTTGTTTTTTGTTGATTTTTTGTAGATGTTATTGAGTCGTTATCTAGTAGCAGTTTCATATAAAATCCAGGGTAATTGAAAATGAATAATTGGACATTTGGATGTGATGCAGAATTTTGTAACTATTATTGCCTTTGACTTTGGTGGGTATTATTGTCTCGTTAACGGATGGCGCTTTTGGAATGAATTGCAAAGTTGCAATCTACGGTACATATTTTACGGTTAATAGGTGTCAAAATAATTTTTTTCTCTCTACTCAAAGATGAAGTTCTGAGCAAAATAATATTTATTGGGCATGATTTTCTTTACATTATCTTCTTCATTGGTATTCTAATGTATATTTATATTTTCTTTCAGGTGAGTTGACCCACGAGAACAACGATCAGGTTTCTCCTGCAACGAGTAAGGTAAACAGGGATCATGTTTTCGCTGTTTAGTTGCAGGACAGAATTTGGAAGATAAATTTGTGAAATTAAAAGGCAGAACATATATATATATATATATATATATATATATATATATATATATATATATATACATATATATATATATATATATATATATATATATATATATATATATATATATATATATATATATATATATATATATATATATGTATATACATGTGAGGGATCCATTGCAAAACACTATGTATATCTATGTGTGTGTGTGTGTACATACATACATACATATATATATATATATATATATATATATATATATATATATATATATATATATATATATATATATATATGATGAGGAAAACACTGCTCCTCAGAAATCGACCTCCATTTTGGTTAATACTAATCTTAAAAGGAATCTCTGACATGCATCCAATTCATTCAGTAGCAGTATGATCATGTATCAAAATATATTCATACGTACACACAAACAAAAGGCATCTACAGCATAAACAGAGATACTGGCCTCTTGCCGACTGGCGGTGTCCGGAATCTCTCCTGTGAAACACGATTTGCAAAATAACGTGTCTATCCGAAATAAAGGCTTTGGCTCTTTGCTGTTTCTGCCTCGAACGTTTCCATTTTTGTGCGAGGACGTTTTCTTAAACGTTTCTTATTGAGGAGAGCTTGCAAGTCATTAAGGTTCCTCAGCGTTTTGCCCTAAATTTTTAACGTTAGCATGTGTAGCGTTTCTTAAACACGCTTAATTCTACATGGTAAAGAGCTACTTGGAAACGATTAATGTTCTTTTGATAAGATTAAGGAAAGAATGATTTTAAAAACTTCCCAACACTTAATCTCCGATAAACACACAGAAAGCATAGCAATTACATTTGTAAAAGTTCTTTCTCTTTTTTACAATGTTTCGTATCACTTCACGAGAAGTTCACTAATTGCTGGAACTTGTGCTAACATTTCGCTCGTATACTTTACGACTTATCAAAGATATTTTTTGTTCTTCAATTAATATGAATTTTGGGCCTGTTCTTTGCCAGAGGTGCTTTTCTAACATACACAGAAACTATGCGTATGTGTGTGTATTCATGTACGTATATTTCTATATAACTTCTGTGAATACATATCCCCATTCTGAATACACACTTGAGCAAAATATCACATTCCGCAACACCAATACAGAAATGACTAAGTAAGAATGACAAAGACAAGAACATATACACAAAGTTTCTCATCCGTATACCCATTTTTTTTTTTTTTTGTATTTTTCTGCGTGTATGCGGTTGTTATTGAGACTAAATTGAGTGAAGTTCCTGAGGCAGCCATTGCTAACTTCTGGGGAATTGACGTCGAGTCCAAGAGGCCGTATTTTGTTTCCAAGTTTGTGAGAGATGGGAGGAAGGGAGGGAGAGAGAGGAGGAAAAAGGGGAAGAGAGAGAGAGTGAGAAAGAGAAAAAAGAGAGAGAGAGAGATTATTATCGTAATTATTATAGGATGTCAATGAGACTGATATTAGTAATGATGATTGATATTATTATTATCGTTATTATCGTCATCATTTCTATTACTATCATTATGATAATGATAATGGCAATGGTGATAAAGATAATGACGACAAAATACAATGACAACTACAACAAGGATAATAATAATGATAAGGTGATGATGGGGATGATGATAATGATAATGATGATAATCAATAGAATTAATAAAAATGATAATAATGATGATCATCATCATAATGATAATAATAATAACAATGGTAATAATAATAATAATAATAACAATAATAAAAAAATAATAACAACAATGATGATAATAATAAGAAAATGGTATTCATAATAGAAAGAAAACGAATGAATGAAAAAGAAAAAGACAGAGAAAGAAAAAAGAAAAAGAAAATTAATAAAAAATAAAAAGAAATAGAATAAAGAGAAAAAGAATAAGAAAAAACTACGGAATAAAAGGAAAAGAAAAAAGAAAAAGAAAAAGAAAGGCAAGAAAAAAACAAAGAAAGAAAAAGATAAAAGTAAAAGAAAAATAAGAAAAAGGCAAAAGAAAAATAGAAATATATAAGCAAAATCAGAAAAAAGAAAAGTAAAACAAAATTACGAAAAAAAAAAAAAAAAGGAAAAAAGAAAAGAAAAAGGACGATCAAAAAGAAGTAAAAAAAGAAAAAAAAAGCCGACTGCACAGCGAAGGAGAGAAACAGCTGACAGTTAATTGCCCTCCCTGTTGCGTGCCTCTGCGCCCCTGCCGTTCCCCGCCCGGCCGCATCCAGCACGTTTGCTTTCCCTTTCGTGTCAAGATCTGGAGACTTTGCCGCAGAAAGGGATTCTTTGGCGAGATTTGTTTTGCAAGGAAGTTTTGTAACTTTTCTGGGTTGCTTTTGTTTCTGCGGTTGTTATTGTATTGTTGTTGTCGTTAGTGTTATAATCTTTCTTGTCGTTATCGTTGTTGTTGTTATTAATGCTAATGCAGATTTTGTTGTTTTTGTCTTCTTTTTGTCGTTATTATTGCAGTAATTCAGTTTTCATTGTCATTCCTTCTCAATATTGGCATGATAGTATGGACGTCACTATTATTATGATTGATCTTACTGCTATAAGTAGTAAATTTTGAAGGGTCATAATTGGTTCATTAATATGCTTTGCTCACGAATCGATACACGAGTTCCCAAAAAGGTATTTTCTGAATATGTTCAATGTTTCGGTTGTTTTAGGTCTTTCGTACTTGCATGTGCACGTTCATTTATCTACTCATGTATCTAT
>NW_027213736.1:0-2500 GCF_042767895.1 Penaeus vannamei | reverse complement strand
TCAAGCCACATATAAACAAACTACCGATGTAGTAATTGTAGTAATACTATTATCATTATTGATATGAACATCATTGTTATTATATATATTGCTCATCTTTATCATTGTAGTGATTGTTATTGTAATTATTATCATTATCGTCATTATTGTTATTATCATCTTTATCATTATTATCATTGTTGTTGCTCTTGTCATTACCGTTGCATTGTTATTTTCTTAATCATCATTACTTCTTATCATCATTATTGCCGTTATTGTTTGTTTGTTTGTTTTAATCTCACAATCGTCGTTATTCGTATTAGAATTACTAGCATGAGAAGTAATACTGACAATATCATTATCAATTTCAACCTCACCACTACTACCGTCTCTATCATCACCCTCTTCATCACCATCCTCTTCACCACCAATATCCCTTCTCCATCATCACCCTCTCCACCCCTCTCTTCTTCACCACCAATATCCCTTCTCCATCATCACCCTCTCCATCACTCTCCTCCCTTGGTTCAGAGTCAAGCGAGGTGTCTCCCGCTGGCATTCCTCTGGAGGGGGCACCGGCACTCGGGCTGATGCCGCCTCTCCCCTGGGCGCTCTGCTTGGCTCGGCGCCTCTATAAGAATCCGTCTGTGTATCTATGCATGTATATATTAGTGTGTATGTATATGTATATATATATATATATATATATATATATATATATATATATATATATATATATGTATGTATGTATGTATGTATATATATATATATATATATATATATATATATATATATATATATATATATATATATATATATATATATATATATATATATATATATATATATATATACATGTATATATATATTTGTATATATATACACATATATATATATATGTATATATATTTGTATATATATATACATATATATGTATATATACACATGTGTGTGTGTGTGTGTGTGTGTGTGTGTGTGTGTGCCAGCATCCCCCCACCCACCCACCCATTCCTCTCCCTCCCCCCCCCCCCCCCCTCATCCATGTATCTGTTTGTTTGTATATATATGACCAGAATCAAGATGCAAAATAACATGTATAGTCTCTATTTCTAAGCCTTTCCCACCTCCCGCCTCCTCTCCCTCTTTCTCTCCCTCTTTCTCTCCCGCCTCCTCTCCCTCTCTCTCTCCCGCCTCCTCTCCCTCTTTCTCTCGCGCCTCCTCTCCCTCTTTCTCTCCCGCCTCCTCTCCCACTCTTTCTCTCCCACCCCTCCTCTCCCTTCTTTCTCTCTCGCCTTCCTCTCTCTCCCTCTTTATCCACTCTCCCGCCTCCTCTCCCTCTTTCTCTCCCACCTCCTCTCCCTCTTTCTCTCCCGCCTCCTCTCCCTCTTTCTCTCCCGCCTCCTCTCCCTCTTTCTCTCCCACCTCCTCTCCCTCTTTCTCTCCCGCCTCCTCTCCCTCTTTCTCTTCCACCTCCTCTCCCTCTTTCTCTCGCGCCTTCCTCTCCCTCTTTCTCTCCCGCCTCCTCTCCCTCTTTCTCTCCCTCTTTCTCTCGCGCCTTCCTCTACGGCGCCCGGGGGACCTCGTTCGAATCCTCAGGCGAGGCTTTAGCAACAGCCCTTCCGCGTCTTCGGTTTCGACTTCGGGGCGTTGCTTTTGGTGCAAGGAATCGGATACACGAGGAAGCAGAAGGCCACGCGCCGAGAGAAGCTTTTTATATATACTATCTATATTTTGTTTTCAATGTATGTGTCTGTGCGTGTGCGTCTGTGTATGTGCGTGTGTGTGTATCTGTATGTGTGTCTGTGTGTGTGTGTGTGTGTGTGTGTGTGAGAGAGAGAGAGGGTGTGCGTGTGTGTGTGTGTGTATGGATATATGCATATACACACTGACATGCATATGAGTCGATGTTTCAGCTGGAAACGAAACGATCTGGTGTAGTGTTGGGAAAAATGAAAATAATTTGGTCGATGTGGAACCTGCATAAATGAATAAAGATATATATATATATATATATATATATATATATATATATATATATTTATATATATGTTTATATATATATATATATATATATATATATATATATATATATATTTATATTAGAGGAGAGAGAGAGAGAGAGAGAGAGAGAGAGAGAGAATAAGAAATACGAAGACAAAAAAGACAGAGAAAGTGAAAAAGATACAAAACCAGAAACAGAAACGGAAAGCGAGTGAGTCAATAACCAGCCACTCTAAAAGGAAGGAAAAAACTACACAAAAATAAAAAGGCAGTTTTCAACATTTCGAAGGAAAACACGCCGGGACAACCGCTCAAGAGAACCACTTAAAAGAACCACGTCGGGAAAACCACGTCGAGAGAACCACTTAAGAGAACCACTTAAGAGAACCACGTCGAGAGAACCACTTAAGAGAACCACTTAAGAGAACCACGTCAAGAAAACCACTTAAGAGAACCAGGTCGGGAGAACCACTTAAGAGAACCACGTCGAGAAAACCACGTCGGGAGAACCACGTCGAGA
>NW_027213735.1:12500-15000 GCF_042767895.1 Penaeus vannamei | reverse complement strand
TTCTGTCTTTCTTTCTTTCTTTCTTTCTTTCTCTCTCTCTCTCTCTCTCTCTCTCTCTCTTTCTTTTTCTTTCTCTTTTTCTTTCTCTGTCTCTCTCTCGCGCGCTCTTTCTTTCTATCTCTCTCTCTCTCTCTCTCTCTCTCTCTCTCTCTCTCTCTCTCTCTCTCTCTCTCTCTCTCTCTTGGCGCGTATACACCCGCCAAGGGAATGAGGTCATAGATACAATAAAATTATTCACACGAAGAATTACATTGAAATCACCTCTCTCTGAAGTACACAGCTGACGTCCGTGTTTCCTTTTCTCGCAATGTCAAGAAATCCTTTAAAAAAAATCCTGGATCCGGATCACCACTAATATTCAATGGCATCGTAGACCAAGAAACACCCCTGGTAACAATTTTACAAAATCTCCTATTCAGAAATTTTTGAATTATCCTGCAAACCAACTAAACAACCAACTAACCAACAACATAACCTCTTTGGCGGAGGTAACAATATTTACGATGATAACTATAACAACAACGGATAACAACTATCATTATAACGCTAAAACTACAAAAAACAGATCACATTAGCGAAAAGCTTTCATGACTAAGTATATATAAACGTCCGGACATGAATTTAACGACATGGAAAAAGTACCGCCGTTATCCTTAATGTTCTCCGCTGTAACAAAAAAAAAAGACCTTTTACACAATCGCTGAATGGAAGAGGGCCACCATGATGGGGCTCAGTTGCAACCATATAACCGTGCGTTACTTTATGACTGCTTAAAGTACCATTATTCATGAAAATGGAGTTCAGTGTTTACTTTTTAGGAGGAGGGGAAAGGAAGGGAAAGTGTTTGTGGCTTTTAGGCGGCAGAGGCTGTGCAATGGGGTGCCGCCTTAGGGGGATTGCAGCGCGGTTTCATTTTGCAGATGAAATTGATGGAAGTTTTGGAACACAGACACACACACACAAATAGATTCGTTCACATACATACACGTGTACATGCTTGTGCTGATGGATAATTAGATAATGATAGATAGAGATAGATAAATTGATAGACAGATATATAGAGATAGATGAATGCATAGACAGATAGATAGAGATAGATATGTAGAGAGATTAATAGACAGAGAGAGAGAGAGTAAGACAGACAGACATAGAGAGGGAGAGAGAGAGAGTAAGAGAGAGAGAGAGAGTAAGAGAGAGAGAGAGAGAGAGAGAGAGAGAGAGAGAGAGCGAGAGGGAGAGAGAGAGAGAGAGAGAGAGAGAGAGAGAGAGAGAGAATAAAAAATTGAGCAACTGAAATGGAGAAACAGAGAGAAGATAAATAGAATTAAAAGGAGGAGGGAGAAACCGAAATAAAGAGCGAACATAAGCGAAAAAAACAAGAGGACTGAAAAAGAAAGATATAAAAAACACGCAACAGATGAATAGTGAAAGGAATGGAAGAAACACGGAGAGAAACAGAGAAAAGGCGTAAAGAAGAGTGAATACTGCAGCCCAACCACCCCCTCCCCCACCCCACCCCAGCCCCCTCGAAATGCCAGGCGGCGTCGGGCTCGTTCCTCCGCGTCCGTCGCCCTCGCATTATTCATGGGCTTCGGAGACCCGCCTTTCCCTTCCCCGCCCCCTCCTCCCCGTGTCCCTGAGGGCCCCCAGACGTCCCTGGCCCTTGCCTGACGTCCCTAGTCCTCGCCAGGGACACTTACCTCGCGTCCCTGATAGGTAGGCCTACGCCGTCTCCCTCAAAAGAGGAAAAGAAGCTCTTAGGCTGATTGATGCCGCGTGATAGGCGAGGTCACGGGATCCGCTGCCAAGGCTTTCGTAATTTCCCCGTTTTCTCTTTCTGTCTTTATCCCTTTTTCCTTTTTGTGCTTGAAATTGTGCTAGGGTTTGAACTGCCATTGTGATTATATGTCGTGGTCTTCAAACTATATCTGTTTCTTTTACTGAAACTTTGTTAGCACTGCAATGTACTATCTTTCTGTTTGCTGTACTTTTTTTGTTTGTATGTTTTATTATTCAACTTACTGTGCGTTTGGCAATGAACTTCCTGTGAGCTTGCTAGAACATCTAAAAAAGGATTTTATTGAAATTACAAATCCGATTGCATTCATTGCTAAGGGGACAAGTCAAGGAGTTTATCATAATGGACTGATTAACATGTTTCTTTAACCAGCCATTTGTGGACTTCTAGACTTCCTAGATCACGGTATATGACAAGAATGGCTACGTTACAATACACAGTAGAACAATACTAGCAGATAAAAACACCGGCAGAACAGTCGACAGTATTACCAGAAAGGATTGCAAAGCCCGAAGAAGCGTCAACGAAGCCTGTGCTGCAAATCCTCTCGATGCCCAAATGAAGGTAGAAAAGGTATGAAAGAGACTGAATATCTTCACAATACAAGAGACGTATTTGACCGGTTTCGATTACGTCTTCACCAGAAATACATGATACGTTTCACCCAAATGAAGCAAGTGTACTGAACGCGGGTAAGTTTAG
>NW_027213734.1:57500-60000 GCF_042767895.1 Penaeus vannamei | reverse complement strand
CTTGGTCTTGGTCCAGGAGACCTCTAGACCCAGGGGCTTTGCTTCATTGCTAAATGCATCGAGAGCCGCCACTAGGGTTTCCAAAGACTCAGATAGAATGGCAACGTCATCAGCAAAGTCAAGGTCTGTAACTTTGATATTGCCCACCGTTGCCCCACAATGACTTTGAACAGTAGCTCTGCCCAGTATCCAGTCCATGCAAGTGTTGAAAAGAGTTGGTGCAAGGACACAGCCTTGCCTCACTCCTGAACTAACAGGAAAGAAGCTCGACAGGCCCCCACCACACTTTACAGCACTTTCAGTACCAGTATACAGGCTTGCTATTAGTCCAATAATCCTTGTTGGTATTCCTCTCAGCCTCAGGATCTCCCAAAGTGACTCCCGATGCACCGTATCGAACGCCTTCTTGAGGTCGATGTAGGCTGCAAGCAGCCCACGCCCGAATTCACGACGGCGCTCTGCAATGACTCGAAGCGCGAGGATACGGTCTATTGTGGACTTACCAGGAGTGAATCCGGATTGCTCCAGTCTCTGGTGCCTCAGTAGATGGTCTCTGATACGTCTCAGAAGGATGTGGGCGAGAACCTTGCCTGGTACACTGAGCAGTGTGATGCCTCGGTGATTGCTGCAGTCCCAACGGTCCCCCTTCCCCTTCCAGAGAGGGATGACCACACCCCTCAACAGGTCAGGAGGAACGGAACCGGACTGCCAGATGGCAGCCAGAACAGCATGTAACCCCCGTGCCATAGGTTCACCACCAGCCTTTAACAGTTCAGCTGGTATGCCGCAGATACCAGCTGCTTTACCACTCTTCAGCTTGGAAATCGCCCCCCTAACTTCAGTTAGGGAGGGAGGGTCCTCACTGATAGGTGGATCTGGCAGCGGGATCTCGACACTACCCGCATCCAAGTTAACTGTTGGTGGGTCAACCTGGTACAGCTGCTCAAAATACTCAGCCCAACGTCCCCGCACCGCAACAGGATCTGAAACGATCTGACCACTTACTGAGCGAACTGCTGTCACCTGTGAAGAGGGCTTGGAGTTCAGCTTTCTCAGGGCTTGGTATGCAGGACGAAGGTCATTTACTAAGAAATGGCCTTCTACCTCCTCTGCAAGACTCCTAATAAACTGTTCCTTGTCCCTTCTTAACAGGGACCGAGTTCTGCGCACATGAGAACGGTGCAATTCCCGATCCCCTGTCAGACGAGCCGCACAACATGCATCTGTGGCTTCCAGTGTCTCCCGCGAGATGGAATTCTGTACTGCTCTCGGGCGTACACCAATCGTATCTTGAGCTGCATCAAGCGTTTCACGCTTAAAGGTATCCCACAGAAGAACAGGGTCTGTCAGACTGCCAAGCACTGCGAAACGATCAGAGATTGCCTCAGCAAACCCGCGGGCACACTCCCCCTCCCTCAGCCTGTCCAAATGAAACACCCTAGGGTGATCATTTGACCGCTGGGGGGTTTTGAAGTGGACTCGGAGGGTAGCCACAACCAATCTATGGTCAGTACCACAGAACTCAGCACTCCTGTACACCCTGCAATTTTGAAGGATCCTCCAACGAGTGCTAAGTATGTGGTCGATCTCCTTGGCTGCGTTACCCGCATCACTGTACCATGTCCAGCGATGAGGGTCTGGGCGCTGGTGCCAGGAGCCAGAAATCCTCAATTTCTGGGACCTAGCAAAGTCCCGGAAAAGGAGGCTATTCTCGCTACCGGCATCAGCTCCTGAACCATGGGGACCGACAGACATCTCATAGCCAGCTCGATCACAGCCAGATACCGCATTGAAGTCGCCCAGAACAATGCGAATATCTCGTCGGGGACATCTGTCTGCCACAGATGTAAGTTTGGCGTAGAACATCTCTTTCACGTCAAGTTTACAAACATCGGTAGGAGCGTACACAGCAATAAGAGACATGAAGCCAAAAGAAAGCTTCAATCTCAATACCATTATACGCTCATCAACAGGAGGATATGTGTATATATATATATATATATATATATATATATATATATATATATATATATATATATATATCTGTGTGTGTGTATGTGTATATATATATATATATATATATATATATATATATATATATATATATATATATATGTGTGTGTGTGTGTGTGTGTGTGTGTGTGTGTGTGTGTGTGTGTGTATGTATATATATATATATATATATATATATATATATATATATATATATATATATATATATATATATATATATATATGCATATATATATATATATATATATATATATATATATATATTTACATATATATAACATTGAATTCTGGAGGCTATAGCAGTCTTTGCCGTTTAAAGAAACGCGAAAAAACGTATCTCGTCGAAATATATAATCAAACAGGCATTTTGACTTTCAAGCTGAATTATGAATTTGTTAATTAGCTCCAACTTCGTCTTCTTTACCGAAATAATTAAACACAAGAACATTGAAGAAAAAAAAGTTTCAGGCAAGTGTTCTGTGAATGT
>NW_027213734.1:35000-40000 GCF_042767895.1 Penaeus vannamei | reverse complement strand
CTTTTGGACTTTTTCCAGCATATTCAACGGTGTGTTGTTGAGGCTGGATGGCCATGCGGGTGACGCGTCGGTGAGTCCGGGGAGGATGAAAGAAGGTGGCGGAGCGGTCCGATGTTGGATGACCAAGTGGCTTCAGCCGGCGGGAATGTGGGCTGTGAGAGGCTTGTTTGACCGGCGAAGTGGTGGTCCCGTGAGAGGTCGCTGTCGATGGTGACCCCGAGTAGCCTGGTGGTGGTCACCATGTCCAGCGAGTCTGTGGATGTGTGTGTGTGTGTGTGTGTGTGTGTTTGTGTGTTCGTGTGTGTGTCTGTGTGTGTGCGTGCGTGCTTATGTGTATGTGTGTGTGTACGTGTGTGTGTTTATGTAAGCATGTATGTATAATTTGACAGCAGGTATATATACATTCAAATATATGCTACGATCCTCTTCCCTGGAAACTGAACACACCAACGCCTAGTATTAAATGGACAAAAATCTAAATATGTAAAAAATAAACCGATTTTTAGCCAAGCGCGCCATGTCCGTGTGAAGTGAGGAGGCAATCAACATCAGATTTAGTAAATCTTCTAATGCAATACCAGCGAACAAGCCAACTTTACTCCCGCAGTTAAAAGCCTGGTATAATGTTTTGTTAAAAGGCTCTGATTCTGGTTTTAATATTCCCTGTTGAAATTATTGCTGATGGTGAAGACTGATGACGGCAATGGTGAATGCTGTTACTGGTATGACTGTCGTTACAACCATTATTATTTTTTTATTATTATTATTGTTGTTAACATTATAATAATTATTATTATTGTCATCATCATCATCATCACCATCATCATCATCATTATCGTAATCATTATTTTTGATACCATCAATATTATTAATTTAACTCTTTTTATGACTACTGTCATCACCAATATCTATATCATCATTATTATTATTGTTATCACTATTGCAGTTATTGCCATTATCGATTTGTTAATGACTCGTTTATGAAGGTCTAGGTATTTCAATATTTTTTCTTTCTTTTTCATTTTTTATTAATGCTAGACTGTTCAGATTTTGCATTTCCATTTATCATGCCTCTTATCTTACTTTTGTAAGAAGGCTAAAAATTCACTTTGTGATTACTCTATCTATATGTCTGCAAGAAAACGAACATATGTAGTAAATAACGACAAATATAAACCAAACTAGTATTCTCTCCCCAAAACAAATGGTATTAATCTGTTGCACATGCCACATTCAGTGAAATATCTAGTACTTCATTTTGAATGACTATAGGATCTGTTGCCTCAATGAAATCTATGCTTAATACCCTTCCTGTTTGACATTAAATCCAGATCAATTAGGAAAGATTTAGGCTTGTTGTCGTTCACATAGGGTTTGCTCCACATGGCGTTTTTTTCGATTTTCTTTTTCTTTTTTTATTCCTTTTTATATATCTGGTTGTTTATTAAGCCAATTTATCGTTTATTGTTAAATCTATGTATTAAGAGCGGTGAAATCTATTCGTATTGTCCTACCTATATAACAATGAAGCCAGATCAATTAGGAAAGATTTAGGCTCGTTGTCATTCACATGCTCCACTGTGGCGGGATTTACTCTTTTACGCTTTTCTTTCGATTTTTTTTTTTTCATGTTTATTCATGTTTATTGATTCGATTGATACATCAAGCGCGGTGAAAGCAACGCGTATTGCCCTAAATATTTGCCATCAAAGCCAGATCAATTAGGAAAGATTTAGGCTCGTTGTCATGCACATAAGATTTGCGGGTTTTCATCTTTAACGCTTTTCGATTTTTTTTTTTTTTTTTTTTTTTTTTTTTACTTATTTGTGTATATATTGGGTTGTACATTAAGTCTATGGGTCTTTTATTGTTTAGAATGATGTATGAATCGCGGTGAGATCTATGATTATTAAGAAAGATATAGGCTCGGTGTCATCTACATCGGGTTTGCTCCACTGGCGTGATTTTCTCTTTCACTTTTTTTATTCTTGCTTTTGATTCAAATTTTGTTTTGATATAGTTTTACGTTTTGATGGAAATATAGCGAATTTTAGATATGTTTTGATGGAAATATAGCGAAGGAAAAGAGAAAAGGTCACGAAGAGAAAGAGAAAAGGGGAAAGGTCGAGCGAGAAGGGAAAGAGGAAATAGAGGTCACTGAGGAAAAGAGGAAAGCAGAAAAGGTCACGAAGAGGAAAAGGAGATAACAAAGGGAAAGAGAAATAAAAAAAGGTCGCGAAGGGAGAGAAGAAAGAGGAAAAGCCAAAAAGGGTTAAAGTAAGCGGCTGGGTTGACCAGAGATGGAATGAGTTGTTTTTTAAATATAGGTTAACCCAGGTTGACTTGAGTAGAGGTCAAGAGGTCAAGGGAAGAGGAAGATTCGGTCGACCAGGATTGGGTTGAGAGAGAACGGTTGGCCGGATTAGCGAGGTTGGCTTAAACGTGGCTCGGATGTACACAACCAAATTTAGGTCGTGTTCATCACTATATTTATGTGTGTGTTTATATGCGTGTTTACATGTGTGTGTGTGTGTGTGCGTGTGTGTGTGTGTGTGTGTGTGTGTGTGTGTGTGTGTGTGTGTGCGTGTGTGTGTGTGTGTGTGTGTGTGTGTGTGTGTGACCTGCTCTGGGATCAGCAAATCGTTTAGGTTTCCCGCGGATGATTGTGAAAAGAATAGACACAAAAGTCCCGAGAGGCTGTTCTCCTCCGCGACTGGCTCCCCCGCGCCGGCTGCGACCCTTCCCCGCCGCGAAAGAGGTGGCGCGGCTTTCTCGTCCATTTCAGTTTCGAGTAAACAAGCGAACAAATGAATATGCAAATGGACCCGACAAAACGGAGGAGTTTAAGCCTGCATCGCCGTTTATTTGTTGTCTTTGTGAACAGAGAGAAAAGTGCGCCGACGGAACAGGCAATACGTTAAGGGTGAAATTGCTTTGTTTTTATCTCACTCGAGGAAATGGTGGTTATTGTTGCACGTGTGAAGTGAAGTTAAAGATGATAATGATGGTAATTATTGGGCTAATTGTTGCATTCTTATCGTATTATCATTATCATCGTCGTCGTCATTATTACACTTATCATCTTTATTTTCAAAATTATCACCGTCATCGTTATCAATATTATCATTATCATTACTGTTATTGTTGTTGTTGTTGATGTTATTATCATCATCATTATTACTATCATTATTCTTTTCATCATCATTCTTATTATCATCATCATAATAAGAATTATCATTGTTATCATTACTATAATTACTATTATTTTTATAATTATCGTGATTTTTAATATCAATATTATCAAAATTATCATTATTATCATCATTATTGATATCATTATTAGGTAATTTTCTATATTACGTCCGCATAACCGATATCGACGATTTTGGTATCGTTGGATTCCTCTCACTCTATACAATGCAAATATGTAGGTTTTATTGCGCGGAAACCCCCCGTTAGCGGCAAACTTGGCCCCGATAGCGGGAGCGACGATGTCGGAGCGAAGGACGTAATATATAAAATTACCCTAATAATATAACCTCACAGTGAAAATAATCATGGTTATTCACATGACTTTCCAGCCCCCTGCGACCCCCCCTGGGGGGGGGGGTGCCGCCCCCCAACCCCCGCCGAGGAAACAAAACCTCCACCACGTATTCACGGCAGGATAGAGCGCACACGAACTAGATACGGAGCCGATAACCTACAATAACCTAGGATTTTTAAGGTACTAACCTGATTGATTAATGCCGCTAATTAGTAGGGAAGGTGCTCCTTTGCCGCAGAATGTTAAGGAGGCAGGGTGCGTCCGGCAGGAGGTCCTAGGCCGGAGGATACAGCTTTCTCCCGACGGAGGAGGCCGTGGCGGAAGCATATCTCTAGCATTTTTCCTGGCTAGTTGCAATTTCCGAATACAAGAACCCTCCACACTCGGCCATCGCGGCGGCTATGACTGCCTTCTGAACGCGACGGTTATTTCGGTTAGGAATACGGATGTCGTTATTCCAGAGCACGGGAAACTCGACCTTGAGGCCATCGGTGTAACATCGATAAAGGCGCAACACCCGCCTACGAGGACGGGCCACCCTGTTCATCCTGATTATACTACAATCGTCTCTATATACAATGCTGACTATGCCAAGGTTAATATGCTGATTCAGCGGGAATCTTACGAGGTAATTGTAATATTACGCCCGCCGTTCCGACATCGACGATGATTGTGTAACGCTCTAGCCTGCCGGGAATACGTGGTGGAGGTTTTGTTTCCCCTGCAATGGAAAGTTATGTGAATAACCATGGTTATTTTCACCGTGCGTTATATTATTAATGCTATTTAACCCTGCATTTTCCATGGAACCTTCCATGCCCTCCCCTGCTATAGGGGCCAAGTTTCTCGCGCAATAAAAACTATATATTTGCAATGTGGAGAGTGAGAGGAATCCAATGATACCAAATTCGTCGATATCGGCTATACGGACGTAATATAGAAAATTACCCATTATTATTATCATTATCATTTCTATTCTTACTATACCATCATCATTACTTACATCATCATCATTGTTGTTATCATCATCGTGATCACGGGAAAGAAACGACGCCAAAGAGAAAAATAGTTTCCGACGCATTCCCGCATCACAACGCAACGAGCAACAGCCTTGCAACGGGCGAGGCGGAAAGGCCACGCGGCTCGAGAGGACAGAGCGATCGCCTGCACGTGACACAACAGGTCGCTTCGTAGGCTGCCAGGCTGTCGGTAAGGTAGAAATTTGATGTTTGTGAGCAATGCGCGCTTTTGTTAGCGAGGGAGGAGAAATGAACAGCTGATTCTGGTGGGGCGATTGGGATCTCCCCGGCTGTTCCCTTGGCCATTCGCCCCCCCTTCGTTCTCCCTTGCTCTGTCTCTCTGTGCATATATATGTGTGTGTGTGTGTGTATGTATATATATATATATATATATATATATATATATATATATATATATATATATATATATATAT
>NW_027213734.1:5000-10000 GCF_042767895.1 Penaeus vannamei | reverse complement strand
TCCTTCTTCTTCTTCTCCTTTTCCTTCTCCTTCTCCTTCCTCTTCTTCTTCTTCATTTTTCTTCTGCTTCTCCCTCTCTTTCTCCTTCTTCTTCTTCTTACCCTTTTCCTTTTCCCGATTTAGAACGAACTGCCTCTTTCATTTACCGCCAATATTCTATGCTCGTGCAGTGAGCACTTCAAGTGAAATTGCAGATTCGGAATTAGTTTTAAGAAGAGTAAGCAGATTAGAACATGTGTATCGTTCTATCTGTGTTGCAATGCTGCTGGATGTGAGTTAGAGAGAGAGAGAGAGAGCAGAGAGAGAGAGAGAGAGAGAGAGAGAGAGAGAGAGAGAGAGAGAGAGAGAGAGAGAGAGAGAGAGAGAGAGAGAGAGAGCAGAGTGAAGATTGCACGTTGTTGATTGAAAATTGAAGAGTGAAGAGTGAAGAGTGAGAGAGAGAGAGAGAGAGAGAGAGAGAGAGAGAGAGAGAGAGAGAGAGAGAGAGAGAGAGAGAGAGAGAGAGAGAGAGAGAGAGAGAGAGAGAGAAAGAAAGAAAGAAAAAGAGGGAGAGAGACAAGAAGAGAGAGAGAGAGAGAGACTAACTCAAGAGACAGACAGTCATGCAGCCTGATTGAGACAGAAAAAACTAACAAACACAGACGCAAATACAGACAGACAAACAGACAGACAAAAAAAGTCCCAGCCAGACAACCAAGACAAAAATACAAAATCTCCACAAGAGATGTTTTGAACACCAAGACACAAAGCAAAAGAGTGCTAAGCGACCCTTCTCTCCTCCGGCCGAGTTGTTCATAAACATTCATCATAAGGACTTGCACATGCACAGAAATCAACGTATATCTATCAATCTAAACATACATATCTACCGGATAGATAGATAGATACATATATATCTTTCAGATAGATAAATAGATATGCATTTACTTCTTATAGTTAGATAGATAGAGTGAGAGGGAGAGGGAGATGTATTGATAGAGAGAGAGAGATGCGGAGATAGACCGATAGAGAGAGAGGGGAGGAGATAGATAGATAAAGAGAGAGAGGGAAGCTGTATTGATAGAGAGAGAGAGATGCGGAGATAGACCGATAGAGAGAGAGGGGAGGAGATAGATAGATAAAGAGAGAGAGGCGGAGATAGAGAGATAGAAAGAGAGAAGGGAGGAGATAGATAGATAAAGAGAGAGGAGAGGAGATAGAGAGAGAGAGGCGGAGATAGAGAGATAGAGAGAGAGAAGAGAGGAGATAGATAAAGAGAGAGAGGCGGAGATATATAGATAGAGAGAGAGAAGGGAGGAGATAGATAGATAAAGAGAGAGAGGCGGAGATATATAGATAGAGAGAGAGAAGGGAGGAGATAGATAGATAAAGAGAGAGAGGCGGAGATATATAGATAGAGAGAGAGAGAGGCAGAGATAGATAGAAAGAGAGAGAGACGGAGACAAATAGACACATACATATCTATCTATCAGAGAGACAGATATGCATTAATTACTGTGTACACGCGTCCTATATATACGAATATTAATTGGGTTCGGCATGATTTAAACAAACAGGCCGTAAATGTTTTCTTCATCGTCAATTAATCGTCAAAAGCAGTCAGAGGCGACAATTTACTCCTGTTCACTCGCCCCTTAAGGTAAATATTGCCTCCTGTTGAAGCGAACGCGAAGGGGCGCTGGAGGGAATTCCGTTCGATTTCCGCTCACGGGGCTGTTTTCCTTTTTATTGTTGTTTTTTTTCGTTTTGTTCTTTTTGTCTTTAATTTTTTCTTCTGCTTCTTTTTCTTCATCGTCTTCATTCGTTTTCTTGTTTTATTTTTCTTTTTTCTTCTTCTTTGTCGTCGTCGTCGCTATTATTAATTTTTATTCTTTTTCTTCTTTTCTTCTGCTTCTTCTTCTTCTTTGTCGACGTCGTCGCTTTTATTCCTTTTTTTCCTCTCCTTCTTCTTCTTCTTCTCTTTCTTCTTCTTTTTTCTTCTGCTTCTTCTTTGTCGCCGTCGTCGCTTTTATTCATTTTTCTTCTTACTATTATCATTTTTTTCTTTCTTCTGCTTCTTCTTCTTGGTCGTCGTCGTCGGTTTTATTCCTTTTCTTCTTCTTTTTTCCGCTTCTTCTTCTTTGTCGCCGGCGTCGCTTTTACTCATTCTTCTTCTTCTTCTTCTTCTTCTTCTTCTTCTTCTTCTGCTTCTTCTTTGTCGTCGTCGGTTTTATTCCTTTCTTCTTCTCCTTCCACTTCATTCTTTCCAGAATCACATTTAATGAACATTGCTACTAATGTGAATATTAAAAGATTCGAAACTATTATGTCCTATTTTTTATAATAATGATGATCATGATGATGGCGATGATGGTAATTATAATGAAACAATAGTAATATTAGTAATAATAATTATGATAATAGTGTAACAATATAATCATTACCATCATCATCATCATCATCATCATCATCATAAAAATAATTACACTTACAATAACAATAATACTAATAATGATGATATCAATGATAATAACTACAATAATTATAACAAAAGTAATGTGGATAAAAAAAAAATGAGGCAAGATCTAATGCAGAGAAAAAAATACCAAATATAAGGTTTCTTACACAGTCGTATCGCCTCTTCTAAGAAATGCCCATCTGATAAAAGTAAGAATAAATTCCATTAAACTTTCTGAAATGGCAGCCTGAACGGTAACTTCAGTGAGGGAGGAGAAAAAAATGGCCTTTTACGGGGAATCTAAGGATTGGAAATGTGAGAAAGGGGGAAAAAGAAAAGAAAAAATGTAATGTAATATAAGAATTTCTAAGCTGTTTTTTCTTCTTTAACAAAACACAAACTTATTTTCATTTTTCTAATGATCATTATTATCATTATCATTATTTCCGATGACCAAACACAGAAATAAAGATAATTCAGTTACTCTTCCCATTTTCTTTTTCTGCTTTTTTTCTTTTTTTAAGGGAAGACTAACGCAATTCCAAACTTTACTCCGTTACGTCAGGACTTGCTTTCGTGGTTACTGTCGCTTCGGTAGAGCCAAAACCCGCTGCTCCAAACCCTGTTAACGAGAGAGGAGAGAAAGAAGGGGGAGGGAGATAGATAGAGAGAGAGAGAGGAAGGAGGGGAGAGAAAGGGAGGGAGAGGGAGATGTATTGATAGAGAGAGAGAGAGAGGCGGACATAGATAGATAGAGAGACAGTGGAGGAGATAGACAGATACATAGAGAGCGAGCGAGCGAGAAAGAGAGAGAGAGAGAGAGAGGCGGAGATGGATAGATAGATAGATAGAGAGGCGGAGATAGATAGAGAGAGGGATAGAGGGAGAGACGGACAAACCGAAAGACAGACTGGCATATAAAGAGACGGACTGACGGAACGATAGTGAGGAGGAGGGGACGGATGAAGAGGAGAAAGACAGACAGAGAGAAGGACAGAAAGGAAGGATAGGGAAATGGAAAAGGGGAGATAGAAAGACAGAGAAGAAGGAAGAGAGAGAGAGAGAGGAAGGTGGAGACAGACAGACGGTCAGACAGAGAGGAATTAGGAAGACAGACAGACAGGGCGAAGTATCTAATCAAGTTCCCGATTTCTGTATCCTCACCATGCTCTTACAACTACATAGAAGGAGAGAGACCCACTCCGTGACAAATTCCTCCATTCTCACCAAACACAAACCACTCCTTAAAAAAAATAATAATAATAATAAAAAATAATAAAGATAAAAAAATTCTCGACACCCGCATCTTCGCCATCATTCACAGGGCCCCTTTCGCGTCTCAGGGGAATCCCCAGTCTCTCTCAAAGCTAGTAAAGAGCATTAGTCCGTATCCGGAGATGGTTACAAGCCGCCCTACTGTATATCTGAAGCACGTAAGATGGGCAGCGAATGCTATTACCTCGGGACGTGGATACAGTGACGAAGAGGGTGGACCACAGTGTGAAAGTCGGCAGTCACAGGGTCATAGATTTTAGAACGTATATCTAAAACGATAAATGAATAGATAAGAAATAACTTCGTATCAGGATGAAAAGAAACGAAGAAGAAGAAAAGGGAGAGAGATAAGAGAAAAAAAAAGTCCCCCAGAAAGAGTTTGAGAGTGAGATGATTGTCCGAAATGGGAACGACCATCTGAGGAGACAATTTGAATGGAAGAAGAATGCGAACATCGCGGAAGTGACACATATGTGATGAGGAAGGAAGCCCCGGGATAAGAAGAGGGAAATGAGGAAAGGACGAGGATATTGCAGATGGGAAGGAGTTGGCGCTTCTGGGAGAGGGGGGAGGGGGCTTGGTGGCGGAAATGGAAGAGTGAAATGACTGGCAACATATTCGAAGAGAGAAGCAACAGAGAGAAAATGGCATCGAAAGAGTGGTATCTGGGAACTGCCGTCCACGACACTATAGAAAATTATTTAGGGATAGATAATGAGACTCCGGTGATAAACAGGAGGAATTAGGGAGATGAAAACAAAATTAGGGGCATCGAATAAGAAGATTAGCATTGGAAGAGAGAGAGGAGCAAAGAAGATAAAGTAGGGCATAGAAAAAATAGTCTTGATGTTATAGACGACAAACGAAGCATATCTATGAAAAAGCAAGCACAGGAGACGAATAAAGTAAATATGGAACGGCAGGAAGCAAAATAAATTATAAACGCAAGAAAACAAAACAAAAAGATACTAAACGATGGCAAGAATAAAGGGAAAAGTAAGAAATTTGTAAAAAGTAACATATATATATATATATATATATATATATATATATATATATATATATATATATATATGTGTGTGTGTGTGTGTGTGTGTGTGTGTGTGTGTGTGTGTGTGTGTGTGTGTGTGTGTGTGTGTGTGTGTGTGTGTATGTGTGTGTGTGTGTGTGTGTGTGTGTGTGTGTGTGTGTGTGTGTGTGTGTGTGTGTGTGTGTGTGTGTGTGTGTGTGTGTGTGTGTGCGTGTGTGTGTATGATTGGAACAAGGTAGCAACTCATAAACAACAAAA